>NC_087177.1:20557759-20572759 GCF_035594125.1 Scylla paramamosain
CCGAGAAAGATCCATGAGCATCGACAGGACAAAACGAGGACTCCACCAAGACTCCGAAGATGACGAAAGCTGCCCACCCGCCAGATGCCAAGCCCAAGACAAGAATCCTGAACCCAATCCTTCCACCTCCAAGCAAGCAAAAGACGAAGACGGCTTCCGATTCCAAGGGCGTGGATACAACCGAGCTCGCAGGGACAGATATGACGAAAAGAAAATGCAACAGGCAACAGCTCCAGAACAGCCAAAAGAAACTCCCACCTCCAGGCACCAGTCCGGCGATGTCCCACGTATCATCATTGCAGCCACGGAAGGTTTCCAGTCACCAATAGACGTCGCAGAAGCTCTGGAGGCAGCGCTGAACATGAGAGAAAAACTACCCATGAAGTTCCTCCACTCAGGGCAAGTGCTCCTCTCCCCACCGACAATGGAAGTACACGACGACATCATCAACCTGAAGGAGCTCAAGGGAAAACCCATACACCTGCAGTCATCCACCAGCAACATCACCAAAGGAGTGGTACTGAAGTACTACCTGCTCATGCCACTCTCACTCCTGCAGAGACATCCCCAGATAATTTCTGCAGACCGACTCACTCATCGAGAAGGAGAACCAACACGTCAAGTGCTGATCACAGTTCGAGGCCCCCTTCCAGGCTATGTACACCCAGCCGCCAATGAAAGTGGCGCGCATTATAAACAAACCCGTATCTCATAGCGCGGGAAGAACTGTAGCTCATTTGAAAAGAATGTGGCTAATATCTAGAAGTGGCAACATAGGCCGGCTCCTTAAACATCTATCAACCGTCACACTTCAAAAAATTATCACTCAGTTGTCACTTGCTCACGTAAGGAAGTACACTTGCTTACCCCGCTCCCCCGCACAGTGTGTCAGTTTTCTTCGTTCTCTTTCATATTGGTGTGGAAACTTAAGTGTCAATGGCACGTAAACATCAAATATCCCCAGTCAATATAGCCCTTATTGACTCACTCCGGAAGGGTGGTTTTGGCTCTAAGCATATTTCAAAGGAGACAGGACTCCCACTAAGAACAGTACAACGCTGGTTGAAGCGATGCAGAGACAATACCGGAAAATTAGCACCAGTGAAGAAAACTGCCCCTGGACGCAGCCGTATTTTATCAAAGAGGACACTGACACTGATTAAGCGTCAGCTAAGTGTCTCGCCATTCCTCACAGGAAGAGAAATTAAACAAAATTACCCTGATCTGCTGACACATGTCTCCATAAGGACAATACAGCGGCGGACACTGGAGGACCTCGACATGAAAAGTTACCGTGCTGCAAAGAAACCACTGCTTACACCCGCCCACAAAGCTAAAAGAGTCAGATTTGCTCAGGACCATAAAGACTGGCCATTAGAGAAGTGGAGAAGAGTAGTGTGGTCAGATGAGAGCATGTTCTATGTGACAGGAACACCACACAAAAGAGTACGCCGACCAAGAAACTCGGACAGATATGACGAACGGTACACTGTAAACGCAGTTAAGCATCCCTCCTCTGTGATGGTGTGGGGGTGTTTCAGCTACTTTGGTGTTGGCAACTTAGTTATGCTTGACAAAGGAGTGTCAATGAACACAGAAACATATCTTGACCTGCTGCATGACAATCTTGAAGAGTGCTTCGACAAGTGTAACGGTGAAACCTTCATGCAGGACGGTGCGTCATGCCATACGGCCAACATTGTAAGGGAATGGTTTGGCATGTGTGAACTTAATTATTTTGAAAGTTGGCCAGCAAACAGTCCAGACCTAAACCCGATTGAAAATGTGTGGAGTATGATGAAAAAGAAGCTCCAGGATCTGGACACGAGCAGTGTAGCGAAGCTCAAGCAGGCGGTCGTGCAAGTGTGGGGAGAACTGTCACCTACATATCTGGAAAAACTAGCAGATTCTGTACCACGTCGGTTGGAATCTGTCATAAAGAGGAAGGGAAACAGCACAAAATATTAGGTAAGGTAAAGAAATTATATTTTTAATGATAGTAATAGATGATTAAGGCAAATTTAATGGTATGCATGGTACGAAAAAACACAAAAACAACACGCGCCACTAACACAAAAATAACACGCGCCGCTTTCATTGGCGGCCAGTGTAGACCTGGGGAACTGGGGCACGTTCTACACACGTCCTTACGGCAAGGAGCCTCTCAGATGCTTCAACTGCCAGAGGTTTGGCCACCACAAGGCAAACTGTACACTACCAACGAAATGCGGAATCTGCGCCGGCAGCCACGAGACAGAAAAATGCATCAAGATGCACAAAGAAGGAGGCACAACGACAGCGAAGTGTCCCAACTGCCACCGTCCACATCACGCCTGGAACAAAAGCTGCACAGCCAGGAGAGAGTTAGTCGATGTTCAGAAGGCCTCCCAACACCAGTGGATGACTCGACATCGCCCCTCTCTCGCCACCACCAATGGCCCAGCTCTGGCGGCCACTTCGACCTGGGGCAGCCAACCAGCACAGCCACAACAACCAGCACAGCCACAACAACCAGCAGAGCCACAACAGACTCCAAACATGACAGCAAACGCCGATTTTCCAGCACTAGGAACACTAGGAACAGCAGCACAGCAACAAAGGACAGGCAGCAGGCCACGACAGCGAATCAACGCATCACGACCACCAACTCGACAAACAGAACACATCACTCTCTCCAAGCAGGACCTGCAGGCGATGTTCCAGACGTTTGCCACTGCCCTCGTCTCCATGCTGGGAAAACAAATACCGTCGGAAGACATCACCACACTATCGGAACAAGTTGTGGCCAAAGTGTGCAAGAAGCGGTCAGCACTCCAGCAGCCACCCACCAGCCGCAGCTCCTCGCCTCGGCCACGCAGCCAGTCACCCGCACTGATGTCAGCTCCTCAAACCAACAAGGGAATCACTCCCGCCTCGGCGAACATCGCGAGAGAAAAGGCGGCCCTCGGGATAACACAGAACCGGCGCAGTGTTCCACAGCAAACAAACCCAGCAACACCACCAACACAAACAATGGATATGACACTCCCCCTAACACCAACGACGACACTCACACAAACGACACAGGAAACACAGACAGAGAAGAAGACGTGCAAGAAGCACAAAGACAGGCGCTCCAAATCCTGCAGTGGAACTGCTGCACGATATCAAATAAACACCACCTCCTAATGGCAGACGCATACGAAAATAGTTGGGATGTCATCCTGCTACAAGAGACGGGCCTGCCTCAGGACACACAAACCCGCTTCTCAGGATACACTGCATATCACCTTCTGGCCATAGACAGACAGACAAGATGCTGCTCCATCTTAGTTAAAAGCTGCATACCAAGCCAAAAGATCAAAAGATCAAAAGATCAAAAGATCCTGTCGACTGCGGTGATCGAACCGAGGTCCTAGGAATCACCCTCCAACTCCGCCACGGACCCATCCAAGTCTACAACATATACAACAACCTCGTGACACCCCTCGAGATCAGTGAACTCCTTGCCCTCTGCGCAACAACAAGTGTCTTCATCGGGGGAGACTTCAACGCCCATCACACCATCCTCGGATCAAGAAGACAGAACAGAGACGGGCAACATTTAGCTGAAGTAATGGCCAACGTTCCCGAGGCAACTCTCCTGAACACCATAGGAGAGCCCACACACATCCAAGGCGGTATCCTTGACCTCTCTTTTGCCTCTCCCCATCTCAGCCACGGGGCAAAGTGGGAGCTACATGACCACCTCGCCAGTGACCACTTTGCTACCACCATCAAAATCAACTGTGAAAAACCCTCCACCCCAGCACTCGTCCCCAGATGGAACACGAAAAAGGCAGACTGGCCGAGATTTAGAGAAGAAATCCTCCATCACCTAGCCCAGACAGAATCCGGCCTCACAGCAGATGACTTGGAACATCGGCTAGTTGACGCCTTCCACCATGCAGCAAACAAAGCAATTCCTAAAACGAAGAAACCAACACATAACTACAAAGATCGCTGGTACTATGATCAGAGAGTCAAAGAATATAACCACCGGATAAATCAAGCAAGAAAACTCAACCGAACACACAACACAAAGACCACAAGGGGACTCCTGCGTGCTGCCATCAGGACGGCGAGAGAGGGGAAAAAGGCAATAAAAACAGAAAAATGGCTGGAATGGTGCTCCGGCATGAACGCCCAAACCACTCTCAGCGACCTCTGGAAGCACGTGAAAACTGCAACCGGCAAGAGGACACCGAGAGCACCTACACACCCAGACCCAGAGAGGGAAGCCGCCAGACTTCTACAAACTTACGTACACAGAGCCAGCCCAGCGCAGCTCAGCCCCGCGTCCCTAGCCAAGCTTGAAGAGCAACGTCCAGCCCAAGACACCTTCATCCAACAAGCCTGTAGACAAAGACACCCAGCAGACACAGCCTTTACGCCCCGGGAACTGCAGAAGGCGCTACAGCCCAGACCCGACACAGCTGCCGGTGCGGACAAAATAACATACTCCATGATCAGAAAAGGAGGTGAAGCAGCACAAGATGAGCTCCTCAAAATAATCAACACCTCATACGCTACAGGACTTCTACCATCAGCTTGGAAAGAGGCAACCATACACCCAGTTCCGAAGCCAAGAGACCCAGGCAAAACAAGGCCAATCTCTCTGCTAAGCTGCTTTGGGAAGACAGCTGAGAGAATGGTCCTAAACAGACTACATTGGGTGGCTGGCCCACTACACGAAAACATTTTTGCCTACACTCGAAACATCGGAACAAGGGATTGCCTCTTTGACATGCTGACATCCATATCTGGAAGGAAGGCCGTAGTCATCTTCTTAGATATGGAAAAGGCGTTCGAGCTGGCAAACGCAAGAGCCATTCTGACAGCCCTCGCAAAGAAAGGAGTGGCAGGGAACCTGTTGGCATGGGTAAAAGACTTTCTCACTGGCCGAAAAGCACGGGTGCAGTTCCAGGGTCGCCTCTCCAACTACGCGACCTTTGAAAACGGCACACCCCAAGGAAGCATCCTCAGTCCACACCTGTTCAACACCCTAATGGAGGAGCTTGTGTCACTTCCACTCACTACAGGCTCCAAGATTCTGTGCTACGCCGATGACATTGCCATCATCACAACGGGGCCACTCCACCTCCAAAAAGCACAGAATCCCATCACCGCAGTCGCCAAGAAGTGCAACTCCCTAGGACTAAAAATAAACTTCGAGAAGACAAAGGCCATGTACTTCAACGGCGGGAGACCCCATGCACCCCTTCAAGTACAGCCCCATGAAATTGAATGGACAACCCAACATCCTTACTTAGGAATATGGATGGATGAAAACCTAGAATTCAGACGGCACGTGAAGTCCATACAAGAAAGAACCAACACCAGGCTCAAAGCTATGAGAGCCATCACTGCAACAGAAGGCGGTGCCAACTTTAAAGTGCTTAGGCTACTCTACATCCAGGCCATAAGGTCCATTGTAGACTACGAAGCCCCGCTTCTAGCCACCATATCACCATACAAGATGGAGGACCTCGAGAAACTCCAAAATGAAGCGCTCCGCATTATGTTGGGGGCACCTCGCTGGACGAAGCTTGTCAACATGAGAGCGGAGGCCGATCTACCACTACTTGCCCATCGTATCCATGCCATGAACACCTCACTCCTTGCCAAGACACTTTCCCAAACCAAATACACAACAGCCACCAGAAAAGTTCATCAGAGTCTCGCCCACAATGAAGAACTCTTTACCAAGAAAACTTGGGCACAGAAAATGGCTCAGGGCATTAAGACGCTACAGATGCAAACACCATTAACCGCAAGAACAACAGATGCCCAGCACCCCGACTATCAACCACCTCCTCCATGGCAAGAGTCTGATTATCACTTCTCTTCTCTGTTACCAAACTAACTGCCAGCAAAACATCTCTCAGCGCCGACGCCCTCGCAGCCCAAGCCCAACAAGCTCTTCACGCAGTGAATGACAGGAACATGGAGGTCTATTTCACAGACGGATCAGTGGACCCCAACACACACAGAGCAGCAGCAGCCTTCGTGCACCACACAGGAACAGGCATATTCCGCCTCCCCGACCACTCCTCCACCCTCCAAACTGAGCTAGCTGCCATCGGGAAGGCACTAGAAGATGCACTTCACAAACACAAAGACATCCTTATCCACACCGACTCGTTGGGCGCCATACAGTGCCTCCAGCAGACACACTCAGGAGACAAAATACGCCTCATCACCACCATCCATGCCAACGCACAGGCCATCCGCCGAAGGAACAGGAACATCACAATTAACTGGATCCCCAGCCACACTAATATCACAGGAAACGATTTAGCAGACACTGCAGCGAAAGATGGACTCCTACTCCCTACTGTGACGAGCCACGTAGTACCATCCCGAGCGCAAGTCAGCAGCACCGCCAAGAAAACCTGCAAGCAATTATGCACCCAAGCAGTAAGAAGTCAGATTGCTGAAGGGTCACCAAGTGCAACCTGGTATGGCACAGCAACTGCAAACACCGCACCACCTGATGACACACTAACCCGACGCACACGTACACGATTACACAGACTACGACTCGGCTACCACTGCCTAGCCGAGCTCAACGATACACTACCACTCACATGCGAACACTGCGACACACCCTCGTACACACCCCTACGACACTACATTGAAGACTGCCCAAGCACAGCTCCGTTCCTACACAGACACGCACACGACGCACCACACATACTGCAGCAAACAGACACCAACAGACTGATACAGATGGTGAATGCCTTTCGGCCACTCAGGTAAAACAACACTCTTTTTATTCCGAACAGTCTCCTCCTATGCTGCGATGGGATGTCTCTGACACTCCGCTACATGCGAGTAAGTCAGACTCCCCCGAGCACAAAGGAAAGGAGGCTGGACACTTAACACTGGACAAGACACAGGGAAGACAGTATCCTCAAACCACAAGGAGTGTATCGACACTCCGCTATAGGCGGGCAAGTCAGACTCCCCTAGTGGCATGCAGACTTGTCTTCCTATCTCCTATCAACGGAAGCCACCTGTGGGCCGCCTTTAGGCTAAAAAGGCCCGCGCCACTCCACGAAGTGGCAATCTATCAGTCAGTCAGTCTGAGAAAACGCACACTCGTTCTCACAGCAGTACGGCGACACTATGCCTCCTAAAGCATCAGGAAAGGCTGCCAAGAAAGCTGGCAAGGCACAGAAGGCCATTGCCAAGGGCGACAAGAAGAAGAAGCGCAGGAGGAAGGAGAGCTACTCCATCTACATCTACAAGGTGCTCAAGCAAGTCCACCCAGACACTGGCGTGTCCTCCAAGGCCATGTCAATCATGAACTCGTTCGTGAATGACATTTTCGAGCGCATCGCTTCCGAGGCATCCCGCCTGGCACACTATAACAAGCGCTCCACCATCACCAGCCGGGAAATCCAGACCGCTGTCCGTCTTCTTCTGCCTGGTGAACTGGCAAAACACGCTGTTTCTGAAGGCACCAAGGCTGTTACCAAGTATACCTCCTCCAAGTAAACAGGCGGCCAGTATACTGCTGCCAGTATAAAATAATATCCGGCTCCATTGCAGCCACACTTGAAAAGGAAAAAAGATACGATATAGACAAATGCATTATTATTATAATTATTGTTATTATTATTAATATTATTATTATTATTCTTATTATTATTATTATTATTATTATTATTATTATTATTATTATTATTATTATTATTATTATCATTATTAATATTATTAATATTGTTGTTTTTATTATGATTATTATTATAATAATTATTGTATCATTATTATTATTATTATTATTATTATTATTATTATTATGCTTATTATTATCGTGATTATTATTCAGTGGAGATAAAGAAAATATTAAAAAAAATAGAGATAAAGAAAGATAAAAATTCTCAGAAGTGAAAGAGATATGGCCATGGAAGAGGGAATAATAATAATAATAAAAAAAAAAAAAAGGGGGAAGGATATTGAGTTGAAAGTCGAAAGTTAATTATTAACCTGATACTGAAAGATGGAAAATAAATATTTTCTTCCACAAAACCAAACAGATTGTCTATGAAAATTCTTTAATGAAAGAGATGTTTGGCCCTAAAAAGGGCCTAGATATTGCTGTTATGAAGATCATTCGTGGATGACTTCTTAGGCACGCTCGCCACGGATGCGACGAGCCAGTTGGATGTCCTTTGGCATGATAGTCACGCGCTTGGCATGGATGGCGCACAGGTTGGTATCCTCAAACAGACCCACGAGGTAAGCCTCGGAAGCTTCCTGGAGAGCCATGACAGCAGAGGACTGGAAGCGGAGGTCAGTCTTGAAATCCTGAGCAATTTCACGCACCAGGCGCTGGAAAGGCAGTTTCCTGATAAGCAGCTCAGTGCTCTTCTGATAACGGCGGATCTCACGGAGAGCAACGGTTCCAGGCCTGTAACGGTGGGGTTCCTTGACACCTCCAGTGGCTGGAGCAGACTTGCGAGCTGCCTTTGTAGCAAGCTGCTTGCGGGGCGCCTTGCCACCAGTGGACTTGCGAGCCGTTTGCTTGGTACGTGCCATAGTTGTGGTAACAACAACTCACAACGAACACTCAGCTGAGTCTGCCCACGCTATCTATCTATCTATATTTATAGAAAAGATGGGTGAAGGAACAATAATATGAGTATAAGAGGATAGTGAGAAATAATGATAGAAGTAAAATATTAAAGATGGTGGTCTGTCCACCTTGCTATTTTACTTATTGATGTTATACTGTGTATTATGTGTTTGTGAGAATGTTTGTGTTCTGTGTGCTGACTTCATGTGATGGCACAGGCTGCGATATTTCTCCCTGTTACACCGCAGGCGAGTCGAGAGAGACTCTACCACTACTCCCTCGCCGACACCACACAACTCTTACCCCCTATAGGTAGGTCCCCGGGTGTCGGCGACTCAGGATGAGGTGCAACCCCCTCCCCATCTACCGCTTGCTGGGGGCCAGCAAGCCCTACCAGTGGCCAGTACCCCTCGGCTGTGCACTACGGTGTGGTGAACACCGGCGTGGCATACCGCCTCACCGCCGACTCAGGGCGCGGAGTGGGGAGAGAGGAGGCCAGCTACGAGTCCCATGTGAAGCATGTGTGTGTGTGTGTGCTGTTTAGAGTGTTGGAGTTACATAATATTCTTTCCTTTTCAGATGCCCCGTGTGTGCTGAGTTTTTGTGTTTGGCCATCTTCAGGAATACAGTGAGTAAAGGTAAGTGTTTTAAGGTGAGTATGTTTCCTTTATTTTCGGTTTGTTAATAGATTGGGTTGGGTATTGTTTTGCATGCCTGTAGGCTGCTAGGGAAATCACGGTGGTATTTTACTATTTGATCTGAGTTGTCTTTTAGGCTTTGATAGATAGGCAGGCCCAACTCATCAAATTGTCTTTGCTCTGTAGTGTAGACGTATATTGAAAGGTGTTGTTTTGGTGTGTATGTGTACTTGTTCTGTTGTCATGGTGTAAGGGTGTTTCTGATTTGTTGCAAATCTAAGTGCTTTGTTTTGAACTTTTTGAAGTTTGCTAATTTGGTTATTGCTCATTGTGTGTATAGGGATTGGAGGGTAATCAAGTATTGGTAGTATTAGTGCTTTTACTAAGTGTATTTTTATTTTCTCTGGCATGTTATGTAACTTGTAGAGTTTTTGTAGTGATGCTATTGCTATATTTTTACGCTCCTGTATATGTTTGTAGTAGCCACCTGTAGTTATGGTTAGACCAAGGCATTTGCCGGTACTTTTAAATTCTATTTCTTCTTCGTTAATGATGAGTGGAAAGGTAAGTTTTTGCTCCAAGGTGCAGAAGGGTGAATTTATTAACATTGGTTTTTATTTTCCAGTTCCTTTTGTAGTTATTAATTGCTGTTATTGCTCTATCTGTTTTTATATTGAGCATGTTCTTGGACCTTCCTGGGTAGCCAATTATTTGTGTTATGTCGTCTGCGAAACTGATGTTAAGGGTTTGTATAGGTTGTTGAATATCATTGGTGTAAATTGTGAAGAGTGTTGGTGACAGAACACTCCCTTGTGGTACACCGCAGTTTAAATTAAATGTAGGACCAATGTAATGATTAACTTTAATGGATGCTGTGCGATCAGATAAAAAGTCGCATAAAAATTTTTCTATTGTAATAGGGAGTTGTAGTTGTAGGATTTTATGCTTAAGACCGAGGTGCCAGACTTGATCAAAAGCTTTAGATATGTCTCTTGGTATGACTTGGCACTGGCCTTTATCTGATTTATTGTGTGCTATTAATTTTGTTCTGTGATGACTGCTAGTGCTTGTGTGGTGCCTCTATTACTACGAAAACCGAACTGGTAAGTGTTATATAAGTTATTAATTTCAAGGTGTGTTTTTAGCCTTGAATTTATCACTCGCTCAAGGATTTTGCCTGGTACTTCTGCCCGCGCTTCCTACAAAATCCCTTTATATATGAATCGGGTGGGCCCGATGACTCCAACCCTGCCTTGTGATTGGTCAGAAACGTCCAGTGAGGCTCATCGCCCACGCAGTCACCGCATGAAAGATGTGATCATTATTGTTAGTCTAATTCATTTTGTTCTTATTCTTATTATTATTCTTATTCTTTCTTCCCTCATTCATAACAAATCTTGGAAAATATACAGCAGAACTGACATGTCATTTAAAATTCTAAGACAATTAGCAAGAAAGTTGTGATATTCTTATTTTTTTCATTCTTTTTATTCTATTTTTTTTCTTATTCTTGTCATAATTAATATTGTTATCTTTATTATTTTCATTTTTTTTTTTATTTTTCTTCCTATTCTTATTCTTATTTATCCTACTTTTAGAGAGATGAGGCTTGTGCGGTCACCCACCCAAGTTCTGCCCGGACCCCCTGCTTAATCTTGCTGATCCCGCCGTCAGCTGATTGGTCAAGAGCGGAGAACAAGGTGTTGGGAGGGCTTATTTCTCTTATTCTTATTCTTTCCTGTATTGTTGTTGCATTGTTGTGCTGAAAATGTTGGAAAATATGCACTAAAATTAACCCTTCATTCATAATTCTACGACAATTAGCAAGAGAGATATATTATTACTTTTATCCCGTATTTTTGTTCTTTTTATTCTTAATCTTCTTATTTTTGTCATAGTTGTTATTGTTATTTTATTATTTTCGTTTTTCGTTCATTCTCCTCATTCTTATTGCTATTTTTTTCTATTCTCAGAGAGATGAGGCTTTTGTGGTCACCCATCCAAGTTCTGCCCGGACCCCCTGCTTAACTGCGCTGATCCCGCCGTTAGCTAATTGGCCAAGACCGGAGAACTAGGTGTTGGGAGGCCTTCTTTCTATTATTCTTATTCTTTCTTCCCCCATTCATATCGTTGTATTGGAAATGTTGGAAAATATACAAAAGAATTCACCCTTCTATGACAATTAGGAAGAAAGACATGGGATGCTTTCTTTCTTTTTTTTATATTCCTTTATTGTAATTTTTCTTATTCTTGTTATAATAATTCTTACTGTTATCTTTATTACTTAAAATTTTCGTTCATTCTCCCTATTTTTATTCTTATTTTTCATTTTTTTTTTTTTTTCAGACAGATGAGGCTTGTGTAGTCACCCATCCAAGTATTGCCCGAAACCCCTGCGTAATCTCGACGATTTCATTTGACAATACCTATTTACTTATTTATTTATTATTATATTTATTAAAAAAAAAAAAAGAAGAAAAGAAGATGAAGAATAAGGTATGTAATCGAAATACTCTCTCTATACTGTAGCAATAGTTTAGCTGGATGTGCTTGTATTGTGTCAAAAATACTTGCAATATCTGCAATTGTAACCTGCAGTGTCGGCATAATGCATAATTAAGCAATGAAAAGAAAAATTAATAAAAGAATAAATGAAAAAAAGAAAGAAAAAAGATACAATTAACAACTATATATATTAGCTACCCCTCTACGTTTCTTTATCACTGCAGAAAAATGGAAACATTTTAACGTAGACTTGTCAAAATTCAACTGAAATTAAGGGTTAAATAAGTATCGTCACCCCTTCCAAAGAGAATATTCATTGTCTTTGAATATATATATATATATATATATATATATATATATATATATATATATATATATATATATATATATATATATATATATATATATATATATATATATATATATATATATATATATATATATATATTCTTTTTATTTAAAGTCTTATTTACTTATGTTAATTCTTTTTCACTAAGAGACAGAGAGAGAGAGAGAGAGAGAGAGAGAGAGAGAGAGAGAGAGAGAGAGAGAGAGAGAGAGAGAGGTAACGTCCTTGAGGATAGCAGCTCGTCTACGCTCCGCTCAGTGATCAGCGTTAGAATGTAATTCCTCATTTCTTAAAAAAAAAAAAAAAAAAAAAAACAGAAACTTTATTTAGGGGGCTTGCTGGAAACAAACTACAATGGAGGAAAGAACAATATGTCTGCTATATGACCCACCCAGTTAAATTTTCAAGAAGCAAACGCAAGTGGGAAAATACGAGGAAGATAAATTTTCATTTATATACGTTTTATGGTAATTTCTGCCACGCCTTCCTCTATTCATCAAACGTCACTGACACTTATTCCCTTTATTTTTTACTTTACAGAATCTTTTGTAGGGCAAGACTCTAGAGGATATGTGCTTTCATAAGGTCTATAATGCTTTGCTTATCATAGAGACATAAAAAAAAAAATAATAATAATAAAAATAAATTAATTAATTAATTTAAAAAATCCAAATAAATAGATATATAAATTAATTAATTAATCAAATAAATTTCTATGCTTCACCTTTATAGCATTCGTATGAATGTCAAAACAAAACAAAAAAATATAAATATAAATATTAATATGAAAAAAAAATTACTAAATATATGAAAAATAGCATTACTACTACTACTACTACTACTACTACTACTACTGCTACTACTACTACTATTTTTTTTTTTTTATGTAGGAAGGACACTGGCCAAGGGCAACAAAAATGTAATAAAAAAAAATGCCCACTGAAATGCCAGTCCCATACAAGGGTCAAAGCAGTGGTCAAAAAATGATGAATAAGTGTCTTGAAACCTCCCTCTTGAAAGAATTCAAGTCATAGGAAGGTGGAAATACGGAAGCAGGCAGGGAGTTCCAGAGTTTACCAGAGAAAGGGATGAATGATTGAGAATACTAGTTAACTCTTGCGTTAGAGAAGTGGACAGAATAGGGGTGAGAGAAAGAAGAAAGTCTTGTGCAGCGAGGCCGCGGAAGGAGGGGAGGCATGCAGTTAGCAAGATCAGAAGAGCAGTTAGCATGAAAATAGCGGTAGAAGACAGCTAGATATGCAACATTGCGGCGGTGAGAGAGAAGCTGAAGACAGTCAGTTAGAGGAGAGGAGTTGATGAGACGAAAAGCTTTTGATTCCACCCTGTCTAGAAAAGCAGTATGAGTGGAACCCCCCTCAGACATGTGAAGCATACTCCATACATGGACGGATAAGGCCCTTGTACAGAGTTAGCAGCTGGGGGGGTGAGAAAAACTGGCGGAGACGTCTCAGAACACCTAACTTCATAAAAGCTGTTTTAGCTAGAGATGAGATGTGAAGTTTCCAGTTCAGATTATAAGTAAAGGACAGACCGAGGATGTTCAGTGTAGAAGAGGGGGACAGTTGAGTGTCATTGAAGAAGAGGGGATAGTTGTCTGGAAGGTTGTGTCGAGTTGATAGATGGAGGAATTGAGTTTTTGAGGCATTGAACAATATCAAGTTTTTTCTGCCCCAATGAGAAATTTTAGAAAGATCAGAAGTCAGGCGTTCTGTGGCTTCCCTGCGTGATATGTTTACCTCCTGAAGGGTTGGACGTCTATGAAAAGACGTGGAAAAGTGCAGGGTGGTATCTTCAGCGTAGGAGTGGATAGGACAAGAAGTTTGGTTTAGAAGATCATTAATGAATAATAAGAAGAGAGTGGGTGACAGGACAGAACCCTGAGGAACACCACTGTTAATTGATTTAGGAGAAGAACAGTGACCGTCTACCACAGCAGCAATAGAACGGTCAAAAAGGAAACTTGAGATGAAGTAAACAGAGAGAAGGATAGAAACCGTAGGAGAGTAGTTTGGAAATCAAAGCTTTGTGCCAGACTCTATCAAAAGCTTTTGATAATTATGTCCAAGGCAACAGCAAAAGTTTCACCAAAATCTCTAAAAGAGGATGACCAAGACTCAGTAAGGAAAGCCAGAAGATCACCAGTAGAGCGGCCTTGACGGAACCCATACTGGCGATCAGATAGAAGGTTGTGGAGTGATAGATGTTTAAGAATCTTCCTGTTGAAGATAGATTCAAAAACTTTAGATAGGCAGGAAATTAAAGCAATAGGATGGTAGTTTGAGGGATTAGAACGGTCACCCTTTTTAGGAACAGGTTGAATGTAGGTAAACTTCCAGCAAGAAGGAAAGGTAGTGTTGACAGACAGAGCTGAAAGAATTTGAATAGGCAAGGTGCAAGCATGGAGGCATTGTTTCGGAGAACAATAGGAGGGACCCCATCCGGTCCATAAGCCTTCCGAGGGTTTAGGCCAGCGAGGGCATGGAAAACATCATTGCGAAGAATTTTAATAGGTGGCATGAAGTTGTCAGAGGGTAGAGGAGAGGGAGGAACAAGCCCAGAATCGTCCAATGTAGAATTTTTAGCAAAGGTTTGAGCAAAGATTTCAGCTTTAGAAATAGATGCGATAGCAGTGGTGCCATCTGGTTGAAATAGAGTAGGGAAAGAAGAAGCAGCAAAGTTATTGGAGATACTTTTTGGCTAGATGCCAGAAATCACGAAGGGAGTTAGAGAGAGAGAGAGAGAGAGAGAGAGAGAGAGAGAGAGAGAGAGAGAGAGAGAGAGAGAGAGAGAGAGAGAGAGAGAGAGAGAATGTGTGTGTGTGTATATGTGTCGGTTGGGTTGTGAAGGATGGGAAAAACCAGCAAGCCTCGGCTCCACTGACTGAT
>NC_087177.1:20577759-20607759 GCF_035594125.1 Scylla paramamosain
AACACCTAACACACTCAACAATGATCACAGTAGTACAAATAAACTGTCGCGGTTTCTGGAATAACAGACACCTTATCTCAGAAGCAATTCGATCTATCGATCCAGACATCGTCCTTCTCAACCACACAGGCACACCTCTTAAACCCATCAAACTTTACGGATACAACACACGCTACACAACAGGTACGCGCCATGATGGCGTAGCTATCATGGTAAAATGTACCATCAAACACATCCACATAACCGACTGGCCTTCAGCTCACTTCCTGGCCACCAAGATCGAAACACAACACGGGCAATTTCTAATCGCCACAACGTACAGCAGACCGGATACTGGGCTCCCTCTCACCAGCCTAAACAATCTCTTCAACCACACAAACCTACCAGTCTACATACTGGCAGACCTTAATGCCAGTCACACAGCATTTCGACATAACAAGAACAACCAACACGGACACGAACTTCTGCAACTCACACAACTAAAACGCCTCCGTTTCCTTGGCCCTGACTTTCCTACCTGCTATACCCACAATGGGAATGGCAGGCCGGATCTCATTCTCTCCAATCGGCAGTCCCTACCTTTCCACCACCACATCTCCCACGGACCCCTCTGTGGTTCAGACCACGTTCCCATAATCCTAAAAATATCCTCCAACCCCATATCTATCCCATCCCCACCTGTCCCCGACTACCGCTCCGCCGATTGAGAGGGATTCAGGGAAACACTTACAGATCTACACCGACCAACACAGCTCGAAGGCCAACCATATACAGAAATAGACAGCGCCCTAGAGAAACTACACAGTGACATCCTGACATCATCCAACAGACACACACCAAAGAAACAACACACAATTCACATAGACTTCAGACCCTCCATAAAAACACAACGACTACTAGTGTGCTACAGAACACGCTTTTTACAAAACATGAACAGCCTCATTCCCATCTACAGAGACCTCTGCACCCTTCGCACACACATACTAAATAGCCTACAGGATGATCACAGCGCTCACTGGAGGACTCTAGTCTCCCGTATGGACGGAGCTCGCTGTAGAAACCATACTCAGTTCTGGCACATGGTGCACAAGCTGAAGGGATGCCAGCGGGAAAGATTCGAGTACCTCCTAGTGAACGGTGATCGAGTCACCAACCCAGACCAGGTCACCAACACCTTCCAGATACACTGGCGTAACTCCTTCCAACCACACCCTCTCCCTCTTCATGAGCCCAGTATTGCCCGCATACACCATATCACCGATATTGTGCGCCAAAACCTAGCAAACACACTACCACATAACATTATACACTTAACACGACTAGACCCACAACACCCTCTCATCACACCCATTGAGGAGGAAGATGTCGCCAGGCTGCTCAGGCACACTCCGCGGCGAGCCCCCGGCCCCTCAGGAGTCACCTGGCCAATGGTGCGGAGCCTTCCTCCAGAAATCATATCCAGCCTGACAAAAATATTCAATGCTTGCCTCGCCTCTGGATACTTCCCAAAGGCTTTTAAAATTTCAAACATCACCCTAATTGCCAAGCCCGAAAAAAAACTCTCACTTACCAGAAAACTATCGCCCCATAAGCCTCCTTGAAGTTCTTGGAAAAACATTTGAGCGTCTAATCAATTTAAGATTGAGAACGTTCCGCGAAGGTAACGGATTGCTGGCACCACAGCAGTTCGGCTTCCGGAGGAACGCCTCAACTGAGGACGCACTTAACAGCATAGTAGCCTACCTAAATTTCAACAAGCCATATTACAAGACAGCCCTCGTGACAAAAGATGTCAAAAAAGCTTTTGACACCGTTTGGCACACCGGTTTAAAATACAAAATTTGTAATAACTTCAATCTCCCTTTTTTAACACAACGCATCTTGTGTAATTTTCTGGAAGAGAGACAGACAAGAATCCGCCACCAGGGCAACTTTTCGACATTTTTTACCCCCCAGGCTGGAGTCCCACAAGGCTCCGTACTCTCCCCAACCCTTTTTAACATGTACACAGCTGACCTACCCCTCCCAGCCCACAATGACTCACTAACTATTCAATACGCGGACGATGTAACGCAATTGGCCCGTGCCAGGTCGTTAGATCTCCTAACCGACAAAATTCAACGGGAACTGATAGCGACTAGCCTATGGGAGATGAAATGGCGAATTCTCTCCCATCCCGAAAAATCAAAAGTCACTTATTTCAACATTAAAAGAAGTCAGCCCCGCCAAATCTCACTAAACAGAATTGATCCAATTCCCACCCCAATTCCCATCAGTAACAACAACAAAGTGCTTGGCCTCACCATAGATATGCACCTCAACTTCAATATACATATAAAACAAAAAGCAACCATAGCCGCCAAGGCCTTGAGCAGCCTGGAAAGATTTCGCGACAGCAGTACAAAAACAAAACTTCACCTCTACAAAGCTTTCATTCTCCCTCTCTTAACCTACTGCCCTCTTGCCCTCTCTCTCTCTGCTCCCTCCAACCTCTCTAAACTTCAGAAGGTTCAAAACTGAGCAATTCGTTTCGCTCTTGGGACGAAATGGTTCGACTTCCAAACCTCTCTCTCCATTCACGAGGAGTCCAACATCCCCCCTCTTAACATAACACTCCACAATAGAATCGAAAAACAACTAAGCTCCTTCTCCGACAGACACACAATCACATACAATTTCATTACCAACCTCCCCCCAGCTTTCCGTCACCTGCCGCACTGCAATCTCCTTGATCCTCCCACTGTGCCTCCTGAACCTGTCTTCTAATAATGGACTCCTCCTTTCTTCCCTTCACTATCTGCTTTCTCTGTACCACTCATGGTGTCTGAGTGGCATCATCGTCGTTCTCTCATTCACGTGGGTGGGCCCGAGTGCCAACACCTAGTGGTTTTTTCATATTTTTTGTCTTATGGTTTTGAATTCACATTTTTGTTTTTATGCATCTATTTTTCTGTCTCGCAGCCTAGGTTTTAAGGTGGCACCGGACAGCTCCTGGGAAAGGGACGCGACAAAAAACACCGCCATTAACATACCATGCCTCTGACCGAAGGTGTGGGGTCGTGTGCCAACACCTAGTGTTTTTTTCATATTTTTTGTCTTATGGCTTTGTGTCCATATTTTTGTTTTTTATACATTATTTTTTTGCCTCGCAGCCTAGGTTTTAAGGGAGCACCGGACCACTTCCAGAGAGACGAGGATAGCACGAACCGCACTCCTCCCACTGACGTCACGGCAATGGGGCCTCCGGCCGTCGGCATGACGTTCCGGTAGCGGTACCCCCCGAGGCAGTTAAGTAGCGGCCAGTACTGATGATGGGGACGGTAACCACACCATTCAGTGGAAGCCACTTCACCCGCCACACAGAGGTAGTCGGGTGCGGCAAGGGCTGGGCAGGAAGGTAGTCAAGAGATGGTGGGGCGGGGCCCTGGAAGCATCCATGCAGGAATCCCCATTCACCCCCCGCCACCAGCGACTTAACGCGTGCAAGCAGATGGTATTAGATTTGACCCCTCGTTGCGGTGAGGGAGCCTTTTCGAGCCTCTGTCATTGCACATCCTACCATCACGTCAATCATTATTACAAACCATCCTCACCCTCCCCATGCACATAACATCACGACATTTTTTATATTCGCTTTTTTTTAGCAGGTTTTCCTTTTTGCAGGACGAGTCACAGGACACGAGAAGAAAGGACCGACACCGCTTTTTCATCCACCACATTACATCACACAATAAATATCCTGGCCATCACCAAATCACTCTACTACTATCCGTGGTTCGGAACCCACGTAAAACTGTAGGTCCCTCCGCTATACGGATGCACTTCTTCCTCTGTCCTTCTTTGAACCAATAAAAAGCACAAAAAAAAAGCTTTTTACTCTGACTGTCCTTCACTCCTCTTTCACATTCTGATGGTGTAGGCTCTGAATAGTCTGGCCCCTAACTTGTGCATGGTTTGGCCCGGGGTTTTGGGTGCGTGGGCGGCGTCCGTGGCTGTGGCTGTGTTGGGCTTGGCTTTTTCGGTTGGTGGCTGACTCTCCTGCTTTCCCCGATAAGGACCTTGTCTCCCTTGCTATCTTAGAATGAATATAACACGTTAAAAAAAAAAAAAAAAAAAAAAAAAAAATGTCCTTCATAATTCAAATTGCGCCTGGGTTAAGCCCCAGTGACTATTTCTCCTACTACAATTCCCTTCTTATCATCCCCCTATTCTTCCCACTATCCCCACTTCTCCCTCCCCATCTTTTCTCTCTTTGTTATGTTATGTTATGTTATTTTGAGGCACATTCGTGAGCTTACTGTTAGACCGTTCGGACGTCGTACTAGCAGCTCTCATCACCATGACTGGCCGCGGCAAGGGAGGCAAGGGTCTTGGAAAGGGAGGCGCCAAGCGTCACCGTAAGGTTCTGCGTGATAACATCCAGGGAATCACCAAGCCTGCTATCCGTCGTCTAGCTCGCCGAGGTGGCGTCAAGCGCATCTCTGGTCTCATCTACGAGGAGACTCGTGGGGTGCTCAAGGTGTTCCTTGAGAACGTTATCAGGGATGCTGTCACCTATACCGAGCACGCCAAGCGTAAGACCGTTACTGCCATGGACGTTGTCTACGCCCTCAAGCGTCAGGGCCGTACCCTGTACGGATTTGGTGGTTAAATCGCTCCATTATTGAGATGGTGCCAGCTATTCAGCTTGCATTATCATCATTGAATAACATCATCTCCCGGACCTTTTTAAGGTCCACAAACATGAAAAGAAAGAAGGACCATAGACTACTATTATTACTACTACTTTCTCATAACCATGTTCACTATCACTATCTGAGCTAAGAAAAGAAACCATTATCAATTATAACCATCTTTCTCACTTCATCAGGTCTTCTCTAAGTATCATTATTATTATTATTATTATCATTATTATTATTATTATTATTATTATTATTATTATTATTATTATTATTATTATTATTATTATTATTATTATCATTGACTTATTTCAATGATCACGCCCCTCATCGTTCTCAGTTTCTCATAAAACAAAATATACATTGAGATGAAGAAGACGCTCAACATTATCACAATAGGCAACACATCTAATCAACTCTCCACTGTGACACACAGCAGGTACATTAGTAGAAATATAGTATACATATTTATTCTCGGTCACTTGCGTGCCTGACTAAATAATAATAATAATAATAACAAATAACTAACTCGAAAATAAATACACTACTTGCTTATTATTGATATACCAGTATAGTCTACACAACTCTCTAGATGTTTGAACGTGTGGCTCCGAAGAGGAGCCGGATTGATGGTGATATTGGCTGAAGGGGAGGGAGGCCCTTTATTTACTTCTTCTCAGTCTTCTTGGGAAGGAGCACGGCCTGAATGTTGGGCAGGACGCCACCCTGTGCAATGGTGACTCCGGAGAGGAGCTTGTTAAGTTCCTCGTCGTTGCGGATGGCCAGCTGCAGGTGACGTGGGATGATGCGAGTCTTCTTGTTGTCACGGGCGGCTTTGCCGGCAAGCTCAAGGACTTCAGCAGCCAGGTACTCCATAACTGCCGCAAGGTACACGGGGGCACCAGCACCCACGCGCTCGGCGTAGTTGCCTTTCCTTAGAAGGCGATGAATCCTGCCGACCGGGAACTGGAGTCCAGCACGACTGGAACGGGACTTTGACTTTCCCTTCACCTTTCCTCCCTTGCCGCGTCCAGACATGATAATGGATGTTGTGGTAGTAGTAGTAGTAGTTGTTGTTGTTGGTGATAAATGAGGAGCGCGAGTACTCTAACCTCGTCGGTAGCTCTGCGAGCAAGTAGTGAACGAAGGAACGAACGAACAGAACAGAAAGACGGGGAAGAGTAAGAGATGGACAGATAGAAGAAAAGAAAGTGAAGGAAAGAATTAGAGTAAAAGTTTGTGGGCAGACCACTTTGCTATTCTTATTGTATATATATTGTATTTTATTTTTTTGTGAAGAGGCTGCACTCTTTTATTTTTGTGTGTGTATTAGGCATTTTTACCCTGCCTAGGATTTTTTTTTTTTTTTTTTTTTTTTTTTTTTTTCCCATCTAAACCGTCATCTTCCCTATCAAACAAGATTGTTTTTTTTTTTGTTTTTTTTATTTTATATTTTATATTTTTATTATTTATTTTTATTTCTTTACTATTAATTTTAAGCAAAACCCAGCTAAACCATCATCGTCCCTGTCAAAAAGATTGCTTTATATTTATTCTGTCTTACAGAGGAAGAGTTGAGTTGATACGGGGCCCTGTTCTACCTCTCACCGCTGCCAGATGACCGCTAACAGAGTTGGGCTACACCACCCCTTGCCGGGGGAGGGGACCGGCCACGGGAAGCCTCCTTGCTTCTCACTACCGAGCTCAACGGCTCCCCCGACCCGGCAACTCAGGGCGCAGTGCAAAGGAAGAACGATCCCATTATCCCCATGCCGTAAGTGTTCTTATGTGTTTTTTTGTGTGTTGATTTTAATGTTTTGTTTTTCTTTTCAGGTGTCCGTACTACTGATGTTGGTTTTGCTACAGGTAAGTGTGGTTATCGTATCTACAGGTAAGTGTGTTTCGAATTAATAGTATTTTGGGTTTGGAGTGGCGTCATAGCGACTTAGGCTACTAGGGAAATTTCTGTTGTAATTCTGAATATTCTCTCTGTTTTCTTTGAGTTTAGTTAATGTGTGGTGTTGTAAGTCTTCTAGTCTATCCCATACCCTTTTAGCTCTTTCATGTAGTTTGATGTTTAGTGGTAGCGTTTTTGTGTATTGATGGATTTGCATTCTATTCATAGTATATGGGTATCGTTGGTTGATGGCAAATCTTAATGCTTTATTTTGAATTTTTTGTAGTTTGCTGACTTGTGTTTGGCTAAGTGCATGAGTGGGTATTGGTGGGTACTCTAGTATTGGTAGTACTAGAGCCTTCACTAGGTGAATTTTTATCTTTTCTGGCATGTGTTGTAGTCTGTACAGTGTTTTAAGTGCTGCTAAGGCCTTATTATTTCTGTCTTGAATATGTTTGTTATACCCGTTGATTGTAATAAGTAGTCCTAGACATTTACCTTCAGATTTGAATTCTATGGGATCTTCGTCTATAATAAGTGGGTTAGTGATTCTGGCACCAAGGTGTAGAGGAGTGAATTTTGTTAAGTTGGTTTTAATTCTCCATTTTTTCTCGAAATCATTTACTTTCAGTATTTCTCTTTCTGTTTGCCTGTTTAATATGTTTTTAGATTTGCCTTTATATCCAGTGATTTGGGTTATGTCATCAGCGTAGCATATATTTAAATTTCTATCTGATGCTTCCAGATCGTTTGTGAAGATGGTATAGAGTGTTGGCGACAGTACACTCCCTTGTGGAACTCCTGAAGCCAGCTCGAAGGAAGGTCCAATGTAGTTGTCTATTTTTAATGCTGCTGTTCTATCATCAAGGAAGTCACAAAGTAATTTTTCAATAGTGGTAGGAAGTTGCTGATGTAAAATCTTAAACTTTAATCCTATGTGCCAAACTTTGTCGAATGCTTTGGTTACGTCTCTGAATATAATTTGACATTGTCCTCGGTCTCCTTTGTTCTGTGCTATTTGTTCAGTTATGATTGCGACACTTTCCACTCGGCAGCCAAGCAGTCAAGACGTCCACCGCTCTCTCCCGACTTCGCTTCAGCAAGCTTACTGGACTCTGCTTCCAACATACTTGTTGGACTTAGTCTCTGCTTACTCGGCTGGACTTAGTCTCTGCTAGCTCGGCTGGACTTAGTCTCTGGTAGCCCGGCTGGACTTAGTCTCTACGAGACTAACTGGACTCAGTCTCCAACGAAGATTTTGTCTTCCAGCCCATTACTGACTTAGTCTTGGAGCGTAGGCTGGATCCTGTCACTCCTTGCGCTGCTGCACTCTGCCCAACCGCTGGACTTAGTCTCTGAGCTCATACAGACATTGCTAGCACTTGCCTTTGGCTAAAAACCTGGGGTTATTACCCCTTATAGACATATCCTGTTACTCAGGGTTTGGTAACACTACCAGGGGGCCCCACGGCGTTCGAGGGAGCCGCCCAACGAGCTGCGGCCCTTAGGTAGTGCTTACCATTCACTTAGTATTTGCAGGGCTTTCTTGCACTTTCCCTTTCCTTTCTTCTGCGGTTTCTTTGCCCACTAGGTGGATTGCACTGTGGTACGAAGGTGAACCCCCTGGGCTTGCCTCAGGGGGGCCCCTCTAGAGGGGTGCTTATAGGAAGCAGGCAATCTCGGGCTGTAGGGTGTTAGGAAAGTCTCTCTTGAGGCAATTCCTTCCTTCCCTTCGACGCCTCTTAGAAGGTGGGGGACGTTGGAGGAGGAATTGTAGGCAGTTTTCTTCCCTAGGTAGTTGTGGTTCTGCTCCTCGGAGCAGTCTTGTTGCTAGGTCACTATAGGGAGCCAGGTCGTTCACTTGACGGGTTTTTTCCCGGGCATAGGAGGTCGAATAGCGACCGACCTGTGCTCGGGCCAGCCTTACGTCCGTGAACGACTTGGACCCAACACAGAAACTGACACTATACACATTTACACACTTATGTCATGAAAAATGCCACGAATAAAGATAAAATCCAGTGACTCTAAAGACCCTAGGAAGAAATCTGGTTTGCTTGCCATCCTGTCAAATAATGATATATATGTCACCAAACTGATCCCTGTCTCTGACGGATACGTAATCATCACCTCAAATGATGAAGACCTTGACAAAGTATTCCAACAAAAAACAACAAGTGAACTTAATGAAAATGATTTCTACCCTCTAATTCCACCAGAACTGAGAGCAAAAAGGTCTGTAATAGTTTTCAATGTTGACCCCCAGATATTGAACAACGAGGAACAAGAAATACAAGATGAGCTCCAAGAACACAACGAATGGGTTAAGAATAATCTTAGCAGCATTTACAAATTCCCCAACTCCAAAACTTTAAAAATAACTTTTAGTCAAGCTGCAACAGCACTAAAAGCTCTAGACACCGGCCTGAAAATGTTTCAGATGAGCATCCCTAAACACAGAATACAGCAAGAAAAATTCTACCAACTCCAAACTTGCTTTAGATGCTACGCCATCGAGGATCACCATATCAACGCGTGTCCTCTAGATAAAGATTATAAAGTATGCTCTGAATGTGCAGATCAAGACCATTCATGGAAAGACTGCAAGAACACTAAAAAGAAATGTAAATGTTTGAACGTGTGGCTCCGAAGAGGAACCGGATTGATGGTGATATTGGCTGAAGGGGAGGGAGGCCCTTTATTTACTTCTTCTCAGTCTTCTTGGGAAGGAGCACGGCCTGAATGTTGGGCAGCACGCCACCCTGTGCAATGGTGACTCCGGAGAGGAGCTTGTTAAGTTCCTCGTCGTTGCGGATGGCCAGCTGCAGGTGACGTGGGATGATGCGAGTCTTCTTGTTGTCACGGGCGGCATTGCCGGCAAGCTCAAGGACTTCAGCAGCCAGGTACTCCATAACTGTCGCAAGGTACACGGGGGCACCAGCACCCACGCGCTCGGCGTAGTTGCCTTTCCTTAGAAGGCGATGAATCCTGCCGACCGGGAACTGGAGTCCAGCACGACTGGAACGGGACTTTGACTTTCCCTTCACCTTTCCTCCCTTGCCGCGTCCAGACATGATAATGGATGTTGTGGTAGTAGTAGTAGTAGTTGTTGTTGTTGGTGATAAATGAGGAGCGCGAGTACTCTAACCTCGTCGGTAGCTCTGCGAGCAAGTAGTGAATTTTTTTTTTTTTTTTTTGTTGTGGGGATAGACAGTTGGGTGAAAGAGAGTTAAGCTAGTATAGCTAAGGAAGATGTAGTTAGGGTGAAAGGATGAAGTAAAGAAGAAGGTAGATAGGTGAGGGGCGATCCCCCTTGCTGGGTATTTATTTGTTTAATCAAGTAGTGAATTTTGGGAAAAACGGCTATATATACGCGAGATCAGATCGGCCCAGAGCGCGTCTGGACCAATCAGGACGCTCGCTGAGGTGGCGACTCCTGATCCTGAGTAGGCACGCTAATATATATACCACTTTTCAACTGAGAAAACGCCATTCTTCTCGCTCTAGCTCTCGCAGCAGCAACACCTCGCCCTCGCTCCAGCTCCTGCCAGCCACTCAGCGCTCTCTTGCTCCGACCGGCCGAGCCACAAGCTCCGCCCCTTCAGACAAGGAAAGCGCCATTATAAGGAGCCTAGCAGCGGCCCGATCTCCACTCCGCGCTGTGCTTTACCAGCGCCCCTGACGCAGCAATTCACTCTACAGCGACCCACATTATCCCAAGTGCTACTCTAGGCACTGAGAATTGCATAGACCACAAAATTCACACAACACACACACCCACTTACACTTCTGGCACGAATTGGCGCCCTACCACGTCAATCGCACTCCCGACTGGCTCGGATTGGAATTTACCCCCCTTGCCTGACGCTGAGTGTTAGATTGGTTGCGGGTAGGAAGCCGAGGGTTTGGTCAGGCTCTCTCTCCTTCTCACTCTATTTCACCTCTCTTTCGCCTCTGGGTGAAGGGGCTGGAGGACCTGAAAAGCCTCCAGAACTCCTGAAGCAGGGGCAGCCTGCGATGCACCAAGGAAGCCAGTGAGCGTGCTGGTCCAGCCTTGGTTGCGGGGCCAGGTCAAGGCAACTCTTAGCTTGAGGAGGGCCTCCCATAACCTCCATAGGACCTAGATATTTCGCAGGGTGGGGTAGCTGCGACGGTTTTTAGAAATCGGGCTACCAGTAGCAACCGCCAACTGCCAGGCAGGGACCAGCTAGTCACAGGGGGACTCCACCCCCCCCTTCAGCATGCCGAGCCAAGACCCCACCACGAGAATGGAGACGACGGTCGAAGATCACACTCTGAGAGGAAAGATGCCAACTAACAAGTCTGATAACCACTTCACACGCGACCCGAGAACCATACCGTCCCGAGAAAGATTCATGAGCATCGACAGGACAAAACGAGGACTCCACCAAGACTCCGAAGATGACGAAAGCTGCCCACCCGCCAAATGCCAAGCCCAAGAAAAGAATCCTGAACCCAATCCTTCCACCTCCAAGCAAGCAAAAGACGAAGACGGCTTCCGATTCCAAGGGCGTGGATACAACCGAGCTCGCAGGGACAGATATGAGGAAAAGAAAATGCAACAGGCAACAGCTCCAGAACAGCCAAAAGAGACTCCCACCTCCAGGCACCAGTCTGGCGATGTCCCACGTATCATCATTTCAGCCACGGAAGGTTTCCAGTCACCAATAGACGTCGCAGAAGCTCTGGAGGCAGCGCTGAACATGAGAGAAAAACTACCCATGAAGTTCCTCCACTCAGGCCAAGTGCTCCTCTCCCCACCGACAATGGAAGTACACGACGACATCATCAACCTGAAGGAGCTCAAGGGAAAACCCATACACCTGTAGTCATCCACCAGCAACATCACCAAAGGAGTGGTACTGAAGTACCACCTGCTCATGCCACTCTCACTCCTGCAGAGACATCCCCAGATAATTTCTGCAGACCGACTCACTCATCGAGAAGGAGAACCAACACGTCAAGTGCTGATCACAGTTCGAGGCCCCCTTCCAGGCTATGTAGACCTGGGGAACTGGGGCACGTTCTACACACGTCCTTACGGCAAGGAGCCTCTCAGATGCTTCAACTGCCAGAGGTTTGGCCACCACAAGGCAAACTGTACACTACCAACGAAATGCGGAATCTGCGCCGGCAGCCACGAGACAGAAAAATGCATCAAGATGCACAAAGGAGGAGGCACAACGACAGCGAAGTGTCCCAACTTCCACCGTCCACATCACGCCTGGAACAAAAGCTGCACAGCCAGGAGAGAGTTAGTCGATGTTCAGAAGGCCTCCCAACACCAGTGGATGACTCGACATCGCCCCTCTCTCGCCACCACCAATGGCCCAGCTCTGGCGGCCACTTCGACCTGGGGCAGCCAACCAGCACAGCCACAACAACCAGCACAGCCACAACAACCAGCAGAGCCACAACAGACTCCAAACATGACAGCAAACGCCGATTTTCCAGCACTAGGAACACTAGGAACAGCAGCACAGCAACCAAGGACAGGCAGCAGGCCACGACAGCGAATCAACGCATCACGACCACCAACTCGACAAACAGAACACATCACTCTCTCCAAGCAGGACCTGCAGGCGATGTTCCAGACGTTTGCCACTGCCCTCGTCTCCATGCTGGGAAAACAAATACCGTCGGAAGACATCACCACACTATCGGAACAAGTTGTGGCCAAAGTGTGCAAGAAGCGGTCAGCACTCCAGCAGCCACCCACCAGCCGCAGCTCCTCGCCTCGGCCACGCAGCCAGTCACCCGCACTGATGCCAGCTCCTCAAACCAACAAGGGAATCACTCCCGCCTCGGCGAACATCGCAAGAGAAAAGGCGGCCCTCGGGATAACACAGAACCGGCGCAGTGTTCCACAGCAAACAAACCCAGCAACACCACCAACACAAACAATGGATATGACACTCACCGTGACACCAACGACGACACTCACACAAACGACACAGGAAACACAGACAGAGAAGAAGACGTGCAAGAAGCACAAAGACAGGCGCTCCAAATCCTGCAGTGGAACTGCTGCACGATATCAAATAAACACCACCTCCTAATGGCAGACGCATACGAAAATAGTTGGGATGTCATCCTGCTACAAGAGACGGGCCTGCCTCAGGACACACAAAACCGCTTCTCAGGATACACTGCATATCACCTTCCGGCCATAGACAGACAGACAAGAGGCTGCTCCATCTTAGTTAAAAGCTGCATACCAAGCCAAAAGATCAACAATCCTGTCGACTGCGGTGATCGAACCGAGGTCCTAGGAATCACCCTCCAACTCCGCCACGGACCCATCCAAGTCTACAACATATACAACAACCTCGTGACACCCCTCGAGATCAGTGAACTCCTTGCCCTCTGCGCAACAACAAGTGTCTTCATCGGGGGAGACTTCAACGCCCATCACACCATCCTCGGATCAAGAAGACAGAACAGAGACGGGCAACATTTAGCTGAAGTAATGGCCAACGTTCCCGAGGCAACTCTCCTGAACACCATAGGAGAGCCCACACACATCCAAGGCGGTATCCTTGACCTCTCTTTTGCCTCTCCCCATCTCAGCCACGGGGCAAAGTGGGAGCTACATGACCACCTCGCCAGTGACCACTTTGCTACCACCATCAAAATCAACTGTGAAAAACCCTCCACCCCAGCACTCGTCCCCAGATGGAACACGAAAAAGGCAGACTGGCCGAGATTTAGAGAAGAAATCCTCCATCACCTAGCCGAGACAGAATCCGGCCTCACAGCAGATGACTTGGAACATCGGCTAGTTGACGCCTTCCACCATGCAGCAAACAAAGCAATTCCTAAAACGAAGAAACCAACACATAACTACAAAGATCGCTGGTACTATGATCAGAGAGTCAAAGAATATAACCACCGGATAAATCAAGCAAGAAAACTCAACCGAACACACAACACAAAGACCACAAGGGGACTCCTGCGTGCTGCCATCAGGACGGCGAGAGAGGGGAAAAAGGCAATAAAAACAGAAAAATGGCTGGAATGGTGCTCCGGCATGAACGCCCACACCACTCTCAGCGACCTCTGGAAGCACGTGAAAACTGCAACCGGCAAGAGGACACCGAGAGCACCTACACACCCAGACCCAGAGAGGGAAGCCGCCAGACTTCTACAAACTTACGTTCACAGAGCCAGCCCAGCGCAGCTCAGCCCCGCGTCCCTAGCCAAGCTTGAAGAGCAACGTCCAGCCCAAGACACCTTCATCCAACAAGCCTGTAGACAAAGACACCCAGCAGAAACAGCCTTTACGCCCCGGGAACTGCAGAAGGCGCTACAGCCCAGACCCGACACAGCTGCCGGTGTGGACAAAATCACATACTCCATGATCAGAAAAGGAGGTGAAGCAGCACAAGATGAGCTCCTCAAAATAATCAACACCTCATACGCTACAGGACTTCTACCATCAGCTTGGAAAGAGGCAACCATACACCCAGTTCCGAAGCCAAGAGACCCAGGCAAAACAAGGCCAATCTCTCTGCTAAGCTGCTTTGGGAAGACAGCTGAGAGAATGGTCCTAAACAGACTACATTGGGTGGCTGGCCCACTACACGAAAACATTTTTGCCTACACTCGAAACATCGGAACAAGGGATTGCCTCTTTGACATGCTGACATCCATATCTGGAAGGAAGGCCGTAGTCATCTTCTTAGATATGGAAAAGGCGTTCGAGCTGGCAAACGCAAGAGCCATTCTGACAGCCCTCGCAAAGAAAGGAGTGGCATGGAACCTGTTGGCATGGGTAAAAGACTTTCTCACTGGCCGAAAAGCACGGGTGCAGTTCCAGGGTCGCCTCTCCAGCTACGCGACCTTTGAAAACGGCACACCCCAAGGAAGCATTCTCAGTCCACACCTGTTCAACACCCTAATGGAGGAGCTTGTGTCACTTCCACTCACTACAGGCTCCAAGATTCTGTGCTACGCCGATGACATTGCCATCATCACAACGGGGCCACTCCACCTCCAAAAAGCACAGATTGCCATCACCGCAGTCGCCAAGAAGTGCAACTCCCTAGGACTAAAAATAAACTTCAAGAAGACAAAGGCCATGTACTTCAACGGCGGGAGACCCCATGCACCCCTTCAAGTACAGCCCCATGAAATTGAATGGACAACCCAACATCCTTACTTAGGAATATGGATGGATGAAAACCTAGAATTTAGACGGCACGTGAAGTCCATACAAGAAAGAACCAACACCAGGCTCAAAGCTATGAGAGCCATCACTGCAACAGAAGGCGGTGCCAACTTTAAAGTGCTTAGGCTACTCTACATCCAGGCCATAAGGTCCATTGTAGACTACGCAGCCCCACTTCTAGCCACCATATCACCATACAAGATGGAGGACCTCGAGAAACTCCAAAATGAAGCGCTCCGCATCATGTTGGGGGCACCTCGCTGGACGAAGCTTGTCAACATGAGAGCGGAGGCCGATCTACCACTACTTGCCCATCGTATCCATGCCATGAACACCTCACTCCTTGCCAAGACACTTTCCCAAACCAAATACACAACAGCCGCCAGAAAAGTTCATCAGAGTCTCGCCCACAATGAAGAACTCTTTACCAAGAAAACTTGGGCACAGAAATGGCTCAGGGCATTAAGACGCTACAGATGCAAACACCATTAACCGCAAGAACAACAGATGCCCAGCACCCCGACTATCAACCACCTCCTCCATGGCAAGAGTCTCATTATCACTTCTCTGTTACCAAACTAACTGCCAGCAAAACATCTCTCAGCGCCGACGCCCTCGCAGCCCAAGCCCAACATGCTCTTCACGCAGTGAATGACAGGAACATGGAGGTCTATTTCACAGACGGATCAGTGGACCCCAACACACACAGAGCAGCAGCAGCCTTCGTGCACCAAACAGGAACAGGCATATTCCGCCTCCCCGACCACTCCTCCACGCTCCAAACTGAGCTAGCTGCCATCGGGAAGGCATTAGAAGATGCACTTCACAAACACAAAGACATCCTTATCCACACCGACTCGTTGGGCGGCATACAGTGCCTCCAGCAGACACACTCAGGAGACAACATACGCCTCATCACCACCATCCATGCCAACGCACAGGCCATCCGCCGAAGGAACAGGAACATCACAATTAACTGGATCCCCAGCCACACTAATATCAGAGGAAACGATTTAGCAGACACTGCAGCGAAAGATGGACTCCTACTCCCTACTGTGACGAGCCACGTAGTACCATCCCGAGCGCAAGTCAGCAGCACCGCCAAGAAAACCTGCAAGCAATTATGCACCCAAGCAGTAAGAAGTCAGATTGCTGAAGGGTCACCAAGTGCAACCTGGTATGGCACAGCAACTGCAAACACCGCACCACCTGATGACACACTAACCCGACGCACACGTACACGATTACAAAGACTACGACTCGGCTACCACTGCCTAGCCGAGCTCAACGATACACTACCACTCACATGCGAACACTGCGACACACCCTCGTACACACCCCTACGACACTACATTGAAGACTGCCCAAGCACAGCTCCGTTCCTACACAGACACGCACACGACGCACCACACATACTGCAACAAACAGACACCAACAGACTGATACAGATGGTGAATGCCTTTCGGCCACCCAGGTAAAACAACACTCTTTTTATTCCGAACAGTCTCCTCCTATGCTGCGATGGGGTGTCTCTGACACTCCGCTACATGCGAGTAAGTCAGACTCCCCCGAGCACAAAGGAAAGGAGGCTGGACACTTAACACTGGACAAGACACAGGGAAGACAGTATCCTCAAACCACAAGGAGTGTATCGACACTCCGCTATAGGCGGGCAAGTCAGACTCCCCTAGTGGCATGAAGACTTGTTTTCCTATCTCCTACCAACGGAAGCCACCTGTGGGCCGCCTTTAGGCTAAAAGGCCCGCGCCACTCCACGAAGTGGCAATCTATCAGTCAGTCAGTCAGTCTGAGAAAACGCACACTCGTTCTCACAGCAGTACGGCGTCACTATGCCTCCCAAAGCATCAGGAAAGGCTGTCAAGAAAGCTGGCAAGGCACAGAAGGCCATTGCCAAGGGCGACAAGAAGAAGAAGCGCAGGAGGAAGGAGAGCTACTCCATCTACATCTACAAGGTGCTCAAGCAAGTCCACCCAGACACTGGCGTGTCCTCCAAGGCCATGTCAATCATGAACTCGTTCGTGAATGACATTTTCGAGCGCATCGCTGCCGAGGCATCCCGCCTGGCACACTATAACAAGCGCTCCACCATCACCAGCCGGGAAATCCAGACCGCTGTCCGTCTTCTTCTGCCTGGTGAACTGGCAAAACACGCTGTTTCTGAAGGCACCAAGGCTGTTACCAAGTATACCTCCTCCAAGTAAACAGGCGGCCAGTATACTGCTGCCAGTATAAAATAATACCCGGCTCCATTGGAGCCACACTTGAAAAGGAAAAAAGATACGATATAGACAAATGCATTATTATTATAATTATTGTTATTATTATTAATATTATTATTATTATTATTATTATTATTATTATTATTATTATTATTATTATTATTATTATTATCATTATTAATATTATTAATATTGTTGTTTTTATTATGATTTTTATTATAATAATTATTGTATCATTATTATTATTATTATTATTATTATTATGCTTATTATTATCGTGATTATTATTCAGTGGAGATAAAGAAAAGATAAAAAAAATAGAGATAAAGAAAGATAAAAATTCTCCCAAGTGAAAGAGATATGGCCATGGAAGAGGGAATAATAATAATAATAAAATCAAAAAAAGGGGGAAGGATATTGAGTTGAAAGTCGAAAGTTAATTATTAACCTGATACTGAAAGATGGAAAATAAATATTTTCTTCCACAAAACCAAACAGATTGTCTATGAAAATTCTTTAATGAAAGAGATGTTTGGCCCTAAATAGGGCCTAGATATTGCTGTTATGAAGATCATTCGTGGATGACTTCTTAGGCACGCTCGCCACGGATGCGACGAGCCAGTTGGATGTCCTTTGGCATGATAGTCACGCGCTTGGCATGGATGGCGCACAGGTTGGTATCCTCAAACAGACCCACGAGGTAAGCCTCGGAAGCTTCCTGGAGAGCCATGACAGCAGAGGACTGGAAGCGGAGGTCAGTCTTGAAATCCTGAGCAATTTCACGCACCAGGCGCTGGAAAGGCAGTTTCCTGATAAGCAGCTCAGTGCTCTTCTGATAACGGCAGATCTCACGGAGAGCAACGGTTCCAGGCCTGTAACGGTGGGGTTTCTTGACACCTCCAGTGGCTGGAGCAGACTTGCGAGCTGCCTTTGTAGCAAGCTACTTGCGGGGCGCCTTGCCACCAGTGGACTTGCGAGCCGTTTGCTTGGTACGTGCCATAGTTGTGGTAACAACAACTCACAACGAACACTCAGCTGAGTCTGCCCGCGCTTAACATAACATAACATAACAAAGAGAGAAAAGATGGGGAGGGGGAAGTGGGGATAGTGGGAAGAATAGGGGGGTGATAAGAAGGGAATTGTAGTAAGAGAAATAGTCACTGGGGCTTAACCCAGGCGCAATTTCAATGAGGAAGGACATCTTTTTTTTTTTTTTTTTTTTTTTTTTTTTTTTTTTTTTTTTTTTTTACGTGTTATATTCATGCTAAGATGGCAAGGGAGACAAGGTCCTTATCGGGGAAAGCAGGAGAGTCCGCCACCAACCGAGCAAGCCAAGCCCAACACAGCCACAGCCACGGACGCCGCCCACGCACCCAAAACCCTGGGCCAAACCACGCACAAGTTAGGGGATGTCAGGATGTGAAAGAGGAGTGAAGGACAGTCAGAGTAAAAAGGGTTTTTTTTTTTTGCTTTTTATTGGTTCAAAGAAGGACAGAGGAAGAAGTACAACCGTATAGCGGAGGGACCTACAGTTTTACGTGGGTTCCGAACCACGGATAGTAGTAGAGTGATTTGGTGATGGCAGGGATATTTAATGTATGATGTAATGTGGTGGGTGAAAAAGCGGTGTCGGTCCTTTCTGCTCGTGTCCTGTGACTCTTCCTGCAAAAAGGCCAACCTGCTAAAGAAAAAAGAAGTATAAAAAATGTTGTGGTGTTATGTGCATGGAGAGGGTGAGGATGGTTTGTGATAATGATTGACATGATGGTAGGATGTGCAATGACAGAGGCTCGAAAAGGCTCCCTCACCGCAACGAGGGGTCAAATCTAATACCATCTGCTTGCACGCGGTAAGTCGCTGGTGGCGGGGGGTGAATGGGGATTCCTGCATGGATGCTTCCAGGGCCCCGCCCCACCATCTCTTGACTACCTTCCTGCCCAGCCCTTGCCGCACCCAACTACCTCTGTGTGGGGGGTGAAGTGGCTTCCACTGAATGGTGTGGTTACCGTCCCCATCATCAGTACTGGCCGCTCCTTAACTACCTCGGGGGGTACCGCTACCGGAACGTCATGCCGACGTCCGGGGGCCCCATTGCCGTGACGTCAGTAGGAGGAGTGCGGTTCGTGCTATCCCCGTCTCTCTGGAAGTGGTCCGGTGCCCCCTTGAAACCTAGGCTGCGAGGCAAGAAAATAATTTATAAAAAACAAAAATATGAATACAAAGCCATAAGACAAAAAATATGAAAAAACCACTAGGTGTTGCCACATGACCCCACTCCCTCGGTCAGAGGCATGGTATGTTAATGGCGGTGATTTTTTGTCGCGTCCCTTTCCCAGGAGCGGTCCGGTGCCACCTTAAAACCTAGGCTGCGAGACAGAAAAATAATGCACAAAAACAAAAATATGAATACAAAACCATAAGACAAAAAATATGAAAAAACCACTAGGTGTTGGCACGCGGGCCCGCCCACGTGAACGAGAGAACGACGATGATGCCACTCAGACACCATGAGTGGTACAGAGAAAGGAGATAGTGAAGGGAAGAAAGGAGGAGTCCATTATTAGAAAACAGGTTCAGGAGGCACAGTGGGAGGATCAAGGAGATTGCAGTGCGGCAGGTGACGGAAAGGTGGGGGGAGGTTGGTAATGAAATTGTATGTGATTGTGTGTCTGTCGGAGAAGGAGCTTAGTTGTTTTTCGATTCTATTGTGGAGTGTTATGTTAAGGGGGGGGATGTTTGACTCCTGGTGAATGGAGAGAGAGGTTTGGAAGTCGAACCATTTCGTCCCAAGAGCGAAACGAATTGCTCGGTTTTGAACTTTTTGAAGTTTAGAGAGGTTGGAGGGAGCAGAGAGAGAGAGGGCAAGAGGGCAGTAGGTTAAGAGAGGGAGAATGAAAGCTTTGTAGAGGTGAAGTTTTGTTTTTGTGCTGCTGTCGCGAAATCTTTCCATGTTGCTCAGGGCCTTGGCGGCTATGGTTGCTTTTTGTTTTATATGTATATTGAAGTTGAGGTGCTTATCTATGGTGAGGCCAAGCACTTTGTTGTTGTTACTGATGGGGATTAGGGTGGGGATTGGAGTAATTCTGTTTAGTGAGATTTGGCGGGGCTGACTTCTTTTAATGTTGAAATAAGTGACTTTTGATTTTTCGGGATGGGAGAGAATTCGCCATTTCATCTCCCACAGGCTAGTCGCCATCAGTTCCCATTGAATTTTGTCGGTTAGGAGATCTAACGACCTGGCACGGGCCAATTGCGTTACATCGTTCGCGTATTGAATAGTTAGTGAGTCATTGTGGGCTGGGAGGGGTAGGTCAGCTGTGTACATGTTAAAAAGGGTGGGGGAGAGTACGGAGCCTTGTGGGACTCCAGCCTGAGGGGTAAAAAATGGCGAAAAGTTGCCCTGGTGGCGGATTCTTGTCTGTCTCTCATCCAGAAAACTACACAAGATGCGTTGTGTTAGAAAAGGGAGATTGAAGTTATTACAAATTTTGTATTTCAAACCGGTGTGCCAAACGGTGTCAAAAGCTTTCTTGACATCTTTTGTCACGAGTGCTGTCTTGTAATATGGCTTGTTGAAATTTAGGTAGGCTACTATGCTGTTAAGGGCGTCCTCAGTTGAGGCGTTCCTCCGGAAACCGAACTGCTGTGGTGCCAGCAATCCGTTACATTCGAGGAACGCTCTCAATCTTAAGTTGATTAGACGTTCAAAAGTTTTTCCAAGAATTTCAAGGAGGCTTATGGGGCGATAGTTTTCTGGTAAGTGAGAGTTTTTTCCGGGCTTGGCAATAAGGGTGATGTTTGAAATTTTGAAAGCCTTTGGGAAGTATCCAGAGGCGAGGCAAGCATTGAAAATTTTTGTCAGGCTGGATATGATTTCTGGAGGAAGGCTCCGCACCATCGGCCATGTGACTCCTGAGGGGCCGGGGGCTCGCCGCGGAGTATGTCTGAGCAACCTGGTGACATCATCCTCCTCAATGGGTGTGGTGAGAGGGTGTTGGGGATCTAGGTGTGTTAAGTGTATAATGTTATGTGGTAGCGTGTTTGCTATGTTTCGGCGCACAAGATCGGTGATGTGGTGTATGTGGGCAATACTGGGCTCATGGGGAGGGAAAGGGTGTGGTTGGAAGGTGTTGCACCAGTGTGTCTGGAAGGTGTTGGTGACCTGGTCTGGGTTGGTGACTCGATCACCGTTCACTAGGAGGTACTCGAATCTTTCCCGGTGGCATCCCTTCAGCTTGTGCACCATGTGCCAGAACTGAGTAGGATTTTTGCAGCGAGCTCCGTCCATATGGGAGACTAGGTTCCTCCAGTGAGCGCTGTGGTCATCCTGTAGGCTATTTAGTATGTGTGTGCGAAGGGTGCAGAGGTCTCTGTAGATGGGTATGTGGTTGTGCATGTTTTGTAAAAAGCGTGTTCTGTAGCACACTAGTAGTCGTTGTGTTTTTATGGAGGGTCTGAAGTCTATGTGAATTTTGTGTTGTTTCTTTGGTGTGTGTCTGTTGGCTGATGTCAGGATGTCACTATGTAGTGTCTCTAGGGCACTGTCTATTATTGTATAGGGTTGGCCTTCGAGCTGTGGTGGTTGGTGTAGGTCTGAAAGAGTTTTCCTGAATCCCTCCCAGTCGGCGGAGCGGTAGTCGGGGACAGGTGGGGCCCGCGCTTATAACATAACATAACAAAGAGAGAAAAGATGGGGAGGGGGAAGTGGGGATAGTGGGAAGAATAGGGGGGTGATAAGAAGGGAATTGTAGTAGGAGAAATAGTCACTGGGGCTTAACCCAGGCGCAATTTCAATGAGGAAGGACATCTTTTTTTTTTTTTTTTTTTTTTTTTTTTTTTTTTTTTTTTTTACGTGTTATATTCATGCTAAGATGGCAAGGGAGACAAGGTCTTTATCGGGGAAAGCAGGAGAGTCCGCCACCAACCGAGCAAGCCAAGCCCAACACAGCCACAGCCACGGACGCCGCCCACGCACCCAAAACCCCGGGCCAAACCACGCACAAGTTAGGGGCCAGACTATCCAGAGCCTGCACCATCAGGATGTGAAAGAGGAGTGAAGGACAGTCAGAGTAAAAAGGGTTTTTTTTTTTTTTTTGCTTTTTATTGGTTCAAAGAAGGACAGAGGAAGAAGTACATCCGTATAGCGAAGGGACCTACAGTTTTACGTGGGTTCCGAACCACGGATAGTAGTAGAGTGATTTGGTGATGGCAGGGATATTTAATGTATGATGTAATGTGGTGGGTGAAAAAGCGGTGTCGGTCCTTTCTGCTCGTGTCCTGTGACTCTTCCTGCAAAAAGGCCAACCTGCTAAAGAAAAGAGAAGTATAAAAAATGTTGTGGTGTTATGTGCATGGGGAGGGTGAGGATGGTTTGTGATAATGATTGACATGATGGTAGGATGTGCAATGACAGAGGCTCGAAAAGGCTCCCTCACCGCAACGAGGGGTCAAATCTAATACCATCTGCCTGCACGCGGTAAGTCGCTGGTGGCGGGGGGTGAATGGGGATTCCTGCATGGATGCTTCCAGGGCCCCGCCCCACCATCTCTTGACTACCTTCCTGACCAGCCCTTGCCGCACCCAACTACCTCTGTGTGGGGGGGTGAAGTGGCTTCCACTGAATGGTGTGGCCTCAAAATAACATAACATAACATAACAAAGAGAGAAAAGATGGGGAGGGGGAAGTGGGGATAGTGGGAAGAATAGGGGGGTGATAAGAAGGGAATTGTAGTAGGAGAAATAGTCACTGGGGCTTAACCCAGGCGCAATTTCAATGAGGAAGGACATCTTTTTTTTTTTTTTTTTTTTTTTTTTTTTTTTTTTTTTTTTACGTGTTATATTCATGCTAAGATGGCAAGGGAGACAAGGTCTTTATCGGGGAAAGCAGGAGAGTCCGCCACCAACCGAGCAAGCCAAGCCCAACACAGCCACAGCCACGGACGCCGCCCACGCACCCAAAACCCCGGGCCAAACCACGCACAAGTTAGGGGCCAGACTATCCAGAGCCTGCACCATCAGGATGTGAAAGAGGAGTGAAGGACAGTCAGAGTAAAAAGGGTTTTTTTTTTTTTTTGCTTTTTATTGGTTCAAAGAAGGACAGAGGAAGAAGTACATCCGTATAGCGGAGGGACCTACAGTTTTACGTGGGTTCCGAACCACGGATAGTAGTAGAGTGATTTGGTGATGGCAGGGATATTTAATGTATGATGTAATGTGGTGGGTGAAAAAGCGGTGTCGGTCCTTTCTGCTCGTGTCCTGTGACTCTTCCTGCAAAAAGGCCAAGCTGCTAAAGAAAAGAGAAGTATAAAAAATGTTGTGGTGTTATGTGCATGGGGAGGGTGAGGATGGTTTGTGATAATGATTGACATGATGGTAGGATGTGCAATGACAGAGGCTCGAAAAGGCTCCCTCACCGCAACGAGGGGTCAAATCTAATACCATCTGCCTGCACGCGGTAAGTCGCTGGTGGCGGGGGGTGAATGGGGATTCCTGCATGGATGCTTCCAGGGCCCCGCCCCACCATCTCTTGACTACCTTCCTGACCAGCCCTTGCCGCACCCAACTACCTCTGTGTGGGGGGTGAAGTGGCTTCCACTGAATGGTGTGGCCTCAAAATAACATAACATAACATAACAAAGAGAGAAAAGATGGGGAGGGGGAAGTGGGGATAGTGGGAAGAATAGGGGGGTGATAAGAAGGGAATTGTAGTAGGAGAAATAGTCACTGGGGCTTAACCCAGGCGCAATTTCAATGAGGAAGGACATCTTTTTTTTTTTTTTTTTTTTTTTTTTTTTTTTTTTTTTTTACGTGTTATATTCATGCTAAGATGGCAAGGGAGACAAGGTCTTTATCGGGGAAAGCAGGAGAGTCCGCCACCAACCGAGCAAGCCAAGCCCAACACAGCCACAGCCACGGACGCCGCCCACGCACCCAAAACCCCGGGCCAAACCACGCACAAGTTAGGGGCCAGACTATCCAGAGCCTGCACCATCAGGATGTGAAAGAGGAGTGAAGGACAGTCAGAGTAAAAAGGGTTTTTTTTTTTTGCTTTTTATTGGTTCAAAGAAGGACAGAGGAAGAAGTACATCCGTATAGCGGAGGGACCTACAGTTTTACGTGGGTTCCGAACCACGGATAGTAGTAGAGTGATTTGGTGATGGCAGGGATATTTAATGTATGATGTAATGTGGTGGGTGAAAAAGCGGTGTCGGTCCTTTCTGCTCGTGTCCTGTGACTCTTCCTGCAAAAAGGCCAACCTGCTAAAGAAAAGAGAAGTATAAAAAATGTTGTGGTGTTATGTGCATGGGGAGGGTGAGGATGGTTTGTGATAATGATTGACATGATGGTAGGTTGTGCAATGACAGAGGCTCGAAAAGGCTCCCTCACCGCAACGAGGGGTCAAATCTAATACCATCTGCTTGCACGCGGTAAGTCGCTGGTGGCGGGGGGTGAATGGGGATTCCTGCATGGATGCTTCCAGGGCCCCGCCCCACCATCTCTTGACTACCTTCCTGCCCAGCCCTTGCCGCACCCAACTACCTCTGTGTGGGGGGTGAAGTGGCTTCCACTGAATGGTGTGGTTACCGTCCCCATCATCAGTACTGGCCGCTCCTTAACTACCTCGGGGGGTACCGCTACCGGAACGTCATGCCGACGTCCGGGGGCCCCATTGCCGTGACGTCAGTGGGAGGAGTGCGGTTCGTGCTACCCCCTTCTCTCTGGAAGTGGTCCGGTGCCCCCTTGAAACCTAGGCTGCGAGGCAAGAAAATAATGTATAAAAAACAAAAATATGAATACAAAGCCATAAGACAAAAAATATGAAAAAACCACTAGGTGTTGCCACACGACCCCACTCCCTCGGTCAGAGGCATGGTATGTTAATGGCGGTGATTTTTTGTCGCGTCCCTTTCCCAGGAGCGGTCCGGTGCCACCTTAAAACCTAGGCTGCGAGACAGAAAAATAATGCACAAAAACAAAAATATGAATACAAAACCATAAGACAAAAAATATGAAAAAACCACTAGGTGTTGGCACGCGGGACCGCCCACGTGAACGAGAGAACGACGATGATGCCACTCAGACACCATGAGTGGTACAGAGAAAGGAGATAGTGAAGGGAAGAAAGGAGGAGTCCATTATTAGAAAACAGGTTCAGGAGGCACAGTGGGAGGATCAAGGAGATTGCAGTGCGGCAGGTGACGGAAAGGTGGGGGGAGGTTGGTAATGAAATTGTATGTGATTGTGTGTCTGTCGGAGAAGGAGCTTAGTTGTTTTTCGATTCTATTGTGGAGTGTTATGTTAAGGGGGGGGATGTTGGACTCCTGGTGAATGGAGAGAGAGGTTTGGAAGTCGAACCATTTCGTCCCAAGAGCGAAACGAATTGCTCGGTTTTGAACTTTTTGAAGTTTAGAGAGGTTGGAGGGAGCAGAGAGAGAGAGGGCAAGAGGGCAGTAGGTTAAGAGAGGGAGAATGAAAGCTTTGTAGAGGTGAAGTTTTGTTTTTGTGCTGCTGTCGCGAAATCTTTCCAGGTTGCTCAGGGCCTTGGCGGCTATGGTTGCTTTTTGTTTTATATGTATATTGAAGTTGAGGTGCTTATCTATGGTGAGGCCAAGCACTTTGTTGTTGTTACTGATGGGGATTGGGGTGGGGATTGGAGTAATTCTTTTTAGTGAGATTTGGCGGGGCTGACTTCTTTTAATGTTGAAATAAGTGACTTTTGATTTTTCGGGATGGGAGAGAATTCGCCATTTCATCTCCCACAGGCTAGTCGCCATCAGTTCCCATTGAATTTTGTCGGTTAGGAGATCTAACGACCTGGCACGGGCCAATTGCGTTACATCGTCCGCGTATTGAATAGTTAGTGAGTCATTGTGGGCTGGGAGGGGTAGGTCAGCTGTGTACATGTTAAAAAGGGTGGGGGAGAGTACGGAGCCTTGTGGGACTCCAGCCTGAGGGGTGAAAAATGGCGAAAAGTTGCCCTGGTGGCGGATTCTTGTCTGTCTCTCATCCAGAAAACTACACAAGATGCGTTGTGTTAGAAAAGGGAGATTGAAGTTATTACAAATTTTGTATTTCAAACCGGTGTGCCAAACGGTGTCAAAAGCTTTCTTGACATCTTTTGTCACGAGTGCTGTCTTGTAATATGGCTTGTTGAAATTTAGGTAGGCTACTATGCTGTTAAGGGCGTCCTCAGTTGAGGCGTTCCTCCGGAAACCGAACTGCTGTGGTGCCAGCAATCCGTTACATTCGAGGAACGCTCTCAATCTTAAGTTGATTAGACGTTCAAAAGTTTTTCCAAGAATTTCAAGGAGGCTTATGGGGCGATAGTTTTCTGGTAAGTGAGAGTTTTTTCCGGGCTTGGCAATAAGGGTGATGTTTGAAATTTTGAAAGCCTTTGGGAAGTATCCAGAGGCGAGGCAAGCATTGAAAATTTTTGTCAGGCTGGATATGATTTCTGGAGGAAGGCTCCGCACCATCGGCCATGTGACTCCTGAGGGGAGTCACATGGGAGGCCCGCGCTTCCCACAAAATCCCTTTATATATGAATCGGGTGGGCCCGACGACTCCAACCCTGCCTTGTGATTGGTCAGAAACGTCCAGTGAGGCTCATCGCCCACGCAGTCACCGCATGAAAGATGTGATCATTATTGTTAGTCTAATTCATTTTGTTCTTATTCTTATTCTTATTCTTATTCTTTCTTCCCTCATTCATAACAAATCTTGGAAAATATACAGCAGAACTGACATGTCATTTAAAATTCTAAGACAATTAGCAAGAAAGTTGTGATATTCTTATTTTTTTCATTCTTTTTATTCTATTTTTTTCTTATTCTTGTCATAATTAATATTGTTATCTTTATTATTTTCATTTTTTTTTATTATTCTTCCTATTCTTATTCTTATTTATCCTACTTTTAGAGAGATGAGGCTTGTGCGGTCACCCATCCAAGTTCTGCCCGGACCCCCTGCTTAACCTTGCTGATCCCGCCGTCAGCTGATTGGTCAAGAGCGGAGAACAAGGTGTTGGGAGGGCTTATTTCTCTTATTCTTATTCTTTCCTGTATTGTTGTTGCATTGTTGTGCTGAAAATGTTGGAAAATATGCACTAAAATTAACCCTTCATTCATAATTCTACGACAATTAGCAAGAGAGATATATTATTACTTTTTTCCCGTATTTTTGTTCTTTTTATTCTTAATCTTCTTATTTTTATCATAGTTGTTATTGTTATTTTATTATTTTCGTTTTTCGTTCATTCTCCTCATTCTTATTGCTATTTTTTTTTATTCTCAGAGAGATGAGGCTTTTGTGGTCACCCATCCAAGTTCTGCCCGGACCCCCTGCTTAACTGCGCTGATCCCGCCGTTAGCTAATTGGCCAAGACCGGAGAACTATGTGTTGGGAGGCCTTCTTTCTATTATTCTTATTCTTTCTTCCCCCATTCATATCGTTGTATTGGAAATGTTGGAAAATATACAAAAGAATTCACCCTTCTATAACAATTAGGAAGAAAGACATGGGATGCTTTCTTTCTTTTTTTTTATATTCCTTTATTGTAATTTTTCTTATTCTTGTTATAATAATTCTTACTGTTATCTTTATTACTTAAAATTTTCCTTCATTCTCCCTATTCTTATTCTTATTTTTCATTTATTTTTTTTTCAGACAGATGAGGCTTGTGTAGTCAGTCACCCATCCATGTATTGCCCGAAACTCCTGCGTAATCTCGACGATTTCATTTGACAATACCTATTTACTTATTTATTTATTATTATATTTATTAAAATAAAAAAAAAAGAAGAAGAAAAGAAGATGAAGAATAAGGTATGTAATCGAAATACTCTCTCTATACTGTAGCAATAGTTTAGCTGGATGTGCTTGTATTGTGTCAAAAATACTTGCAATATCTGCAATTGTAACCTGCAGTGTCGGCATAATGCATAATTAAGCAATGAAAAGAAAAATTAATAAAAGAATAAATGAAAAAAAGAAAGAAAAAAGATACAATTAACAACTAAATATATTAGCTACCACTCTACTTTTCTTTATCACTGCAGAAAAATGGAAACATTTTAACGTAGACTTGTCAAAATTCAACTGAAATTAAGGGTTAAATAAGGATCGTCACCCCTTCCCCAGAGGATATTCATTGTCTTTGAATATATATATATATATATATATATATATATATATATATATATATATATATATATATATATATATATATATATATATATATATATATATATATATATATATATATATATATATATATATAATCTTTTTATTTAAAGTCTTATTTACTTATGTTAATTCTTCTTCACTAAGAGACAGAGAGAGAGAGAGAGAGAGAGAGAGAGAGAGAGAGAGAGAGAGAGAGAGAGAGAGAGGTAACGTCCTTGAGGATAGCAGCTCGTCTACGCTCCGCTCAGTGATCAACGTTAGAATGTAATTCTTCATTTCTTTAAAAAAAAAAAAACAAAAAAAAAACAGAAACTTTATTTAGGGGGCTTGCTGGAAACAAACTACAATGGAGAAAAGAACAATATGTCTGCTATATGACCCACCCAGTTAAATTTTCAAGAAGCAAACGCAAGTGGGAAAATACGAGGAAGATAAATTTTCATTTATATACGTTTTATGGTAATTTCTGCCACGCCTTCCTCTATTCATCAAACGTCAGTGACACTTATTCCCTTTATTTTTTTACTTTACAGAATCTTTTGTAGGGCAAGACTCTAAAGGATATGTGCTTTCAAAAGGTCTATAATGCTTTGCTTATCATAGAGACATAAAAAAAAAATAATAATAATAAAAATAAATAAATTAATTAATTTAAAAAATCTAAATAAATTGATATATAAAATAATTAATTAATCAAATAAATTTGTATGCTTCACCTTTATAGCATTCGTATGAATGTCAAAACAAAACAAAAAAAATATAAATATAAATATTAATATGAAAAAAAAAAAAATACTAAATATATGAAAAATAGCATTACTACTACTACTACTACTACTACTACTGCTACTACTACTATTATTATTTTTTTTTTTTTATGTAGGAAGGACACTCGCCAAGGGCAACGAAAATGTAATAAAAAAAAATGCCCACTGAAATGCCAGTCCCATACAAGGGTCAAAGCAGTGGTCAAAAAATGATGAATAAGTGTCTTGAAACCTCCCTCTTGAAGGAATTCAAGTCATAGGAAGGTGGAAATACGGAAGCAGGCAGGGAGTTCCAGAGTTTACCAGAGAAAGGGATGAATGATTGAGAATACTAGTTAACTCTTGCGTTAGAGAAGTGGAGAGAATAGGGGTGAGAGAAAGAAGAAAGTCTTGTGCAGCGAGGCCGCGGAAGGAGGGGAGGCATGCAGTTAGCAAGATCAGAAGAGCAGTTAACATGAAAATAGTTGTAGAAGACAGCTAGATATGCAACATTGCGGCGGTGAGAGAGAAGCTGAAGACAGTCAGTTAGAGGAGAGGAGTTGATGAGACGAAAAGCTTTTGATTCCACCCTGTCTAGAAAAGCAGTATGAGTGGAACCCCCCTCAGACATGTGAAGCATACTCCATACATGGACGGATAAGGCCCTTGTACAGAGTTAGCAGCTGGGGGGGTGAGAAATACTGGCGGAGACGTCTCAGAACACCTAACTTCATAAAAGCTGTTTTAGCTAGAGATGAGATGTGAAGTTTCCAGTTCAGATTATAAGTAAAGGACAGACCGAGGATGTTCAATGTAGAAGAGGGGGACAGTTGAGTGTCATTGAAGAAGAGGGGATAGTTGTCTGGAAGGTTGTGTCGAGTTGATAGATGGAGGAATTGATTTTTTGAGGCATTGAACAATATCAAGTTTGTTCTGCCCCAATGAGAAATTTTAGAAAGATCAGAAGTCAGGCGTTATGTGGCTTCCCTGCGTGATATGTTTACCTCCTGAAGGGTTGGACGTCTATGAAAAGACGTGGAAAAGTGCAGGGTGGTATCTTCAG
>NC_087177.1:20612759-20650259 GCF_035594125.1 Scylla paramamosain
TATTATTATTATTATTATTATTATTATTATTATTATTATTATTATTATTATCATTGAATTATTTCAATGATCACGCCCCTCATCGTTCTCAGTTTCTCATAAAACAAAATATACATTGAGATGAAAAAGACGCTCAACATATCACAATAGGCAACACATCTAATCAACTCTCCACTGTGACACACAGCAGGTACATTAGTAGAAATATAGTATACATATTTATTCTCGGTCACTTGCGTGCCTGACTAAATAATAATAATAATAATAACAAATAACTAACTCGAAAATAAATACACTACTTGATTATTATTGATATACCAGTATGGTCTACACAACTCTCTAGATGTTTGAACGTGTGGCTCCGAAGAGGAGCCGGATTGATGGTGATATTGGCTGAAGGGGAGGGAGGCCCTTTATTTACTTCTTCTCAGTCTTCTTGGGAAGGAGCACGGCCTGAACGTTGGGCAGCACGCCACCCTGTGCAATGGTGACTCCGGAGAGGAGCTTGTTAAGTTCCTCGTCGTTGCGGATGGCCAGCTGAAGGTGACGTGGGATGATGCGAGTCTTCTTGTTGTCACGGGCGGCATTGCCGGCAAGCTCAAGGACTTCAGCAGCCAGGTACTCCATAACTGCCGCAAGGTACACGGGGGCACCAGCACCCACGCGCTCGGCGTAGTTGCCTTTCCTTAGAAGGCGATGAATCCTGCCGACCGGGAACTGGAGTCCAGCACGACTGGAACGGGACTTTGACTTTCCCTTCACCTTTCCTCCCTTGCCGCGTCCAGACATGATAATGGATGTTGTGGTAGTAGTAGTAGTAGTAGTTGTTGTTGTTGGTGATAAATGAGGAGCGCGAGTACTCTAACCTCGTCGGTAGCTCTGCGAGCAAGTAGTGAATTTTGGGAAAAACGGCTATATATATGCGAGATCAGATCGGCCCAGAGCGCGTCTGGACCAATCAGGACGCTCGCTGTTCCAAGAAAAAATCAGAGAAGAATTTAACCAGCAAGATTTTACCACTATAACCCCACCAGAACTAAAAGCCAAAAGGTCAGTAATAGCGTTCAACCTGAATTCCCACATATATAACAACAATGAGGATGAGATGAAAGAGGAAATAATAGCTCACAACCAATGGATAGGAGAGAACATAGATACTGTGCTTAAATTTCCAAATTCAAAGAACATAAAGATCACCTTCACTCAAGCTATATATGCCACCAAAGCTCAAGAGAAAGGTCTTAAACTCTTTTCTATGAAAATACCTTACCACCAAATAAAACAAGAAAAATTTTACAACATCATGACCTGCTTCAAATGAATGAATCAAGATTACAAAATTTGTTCAGAGTGTAATGAAACAGGCCACACATGGAGACAATGTAACAATGAACGAAAAATGTGCATTAACTGTGGAGACAACCATCGAACCCTATCCATGAAGTGTCCGGCAAGAAAGGAAGCTATTAAAAAGAAAAGACTAGAAGAAAGAGAAAAAACAACATACTCACAAGTGACAAAAACAAACACAACAATAAACAACCGAAACAATGGTATAACACATGTCAACAAAGAAGAACACCTAAAAATATACTCTTGTATGATTCATGCACACCTCATGAATGTAATAGAACCTGGGAGTTTTGAAAAAGAACTTAATGCTACCCTGAAAGAAAATAACCTGCCTACAATTAAGATTCCCAAAACACCAAACTCATCCAAACTACTAGCAACCTTAGCCCAAACAGAACAAAAAGACAGCAACCAAGAAACAGAAATGGAAGAAATGGAAACACCAAATAAGAATCAACAACCGCGGCAACAACAACAAGAGGAAGACCAAGTGGAAAATACAGAAAGACAGCTCAGAAGTGAGGACATTCAGCTTGAGTTCTACACAAAAGAGAGTAGTGGATGGCCTGAAGATTTAACAATTACACAACTAGCCGAAGGAGTAGAAGAGGAAAAATACAAATTTACCTACAATGAAGACACCTTAGAACCAGAAGAAATCATAATCCTAATGAAAACAGGCAAAATAAACTTAGGAAACTGTCTCAGGACTGTTGAAGATAGTTCATTTAGGAAGATAAGAAGCGGGCAAGGAAAGGACAGGACACCGCCTGTCAGACAAACCCAACGTAGCAAAACAAACCCCAAGTAAACTTACAACTCCAACTTAACACAGATAACATGGCAATTAATAACATCAAAATTATTCAGCATAATGTACTACAATGGACTAACAGAAGGATTTCATTGTCTAACACTTACAGAACGCTAGACCCAGACGTTATTCTAATCAACAGTCATTGCTTAACAGATGAGAAATATATGAAAATAGCTGGCTATCACTTACATAAAAAGAACTCCCTAAACAACAAGTCAGATGGAACCGCAATAGCAATCAAGAGGAACACTGAATACAAACTGATAGATGACTTCATATCAGATCTGCTTGCAATAGAAATAACTACTTCTACAGGCAAAATAATAATAGCAACTCTATACCAACCACCAGCCAGAAATTACATTCCCATACCTGACTTCATAAAACTATTCAGACGTAATTGCCCTGTATACATGATCGCTGACCTTAATGCCAACCACCCCACCTTAGGCTACAATCACACGAACATCAAAGGAAGACAAACTAACACACTCATACAAAATAGACTTATACAACACATAGGCCCAGACTTCCCAACCTCTTACACACAAAGGCGGGGAACAACCCCAGACATAATTTTAACCAACCACAGAACCTATCACAACACCTATATTACCTCTGGACCACTCACCACCAGTGACCACGTACCAGTAATACTAACAATATCTATAACACCCATACTCATACCAGTAACCCCAAGACCAAACTACAGGAAGGCCGACTGGAAAAAATTTAAAGCACGAATTATGGAAACGTTGCACATCAATAACCTTAACACCGCGACCCTAGAAACAATAGATTATGCAGTAGAGAACTGGCATCAAGCAATTGACAGGGCAACGCAAGATGCAATACCACTAACAATATACAAAAGATTACCCTCACCACAACATAGTGACACCACAAAACTAATAATAACACTCTTTTCTAGTCTTCAGACATACAGTAAATCAAATGGCTGGAACATTCAAAGCTACAGATATTACCGCAATCTACAGTCAGTTCTTCAAGAATCCTTAATCACCGAGAATAATGAACACTGGTCTAAGCTGCTACATGATATGGCCAACATATATAAAGACACAGCATGCTTTTGGAAGAAAATAAAACATATTACCAATAATACTAACACAGAACCTTACTACCTAAAAAACATAGATAATAGAAAAGTCTATACAAATGAGGAAAAAGAGGAGGTACATAGGGAATATTGGAAAGATATCTTTAAGGAAGATGAAGTACAACAAAATGAAGATACAGAAATAATATACGAGCACATGCAAAACAACCTATACAGTTCAATACCCTACAACAATGCAGACATCACTAGACTAGGAACAGGCATTCTCGACGAAACTATTACAGAAGATGAAGTAAAGAACATCATAAAGAACTTGAAAAATACAAGCCCTGGAGAAAGCGGAATGAATAAAACATTACTAACCCAACTCCCAGAAATATCAATTAATAGACTAACCCACATATATAACAGTTCACTATCAGCAGGCTACTTCCCTGATAAGTGGAAACATGCTATAATAAGGCTAATACCAAAGGCAGGAAAAACATCTTACCATCCGCAAAACTATAGACCAATATCCCTACTTGAAGTACCAGGTAAAATACTTGAACGAGTAATAAACAACAGACTGAAATCATATCTCGAATTTAACAACAATTACAATGACAACCAATTTGGATTCAGAACAGGCAGAGGAACCACACACGCCCTAGCAATAATCACAGAAAAAATTGCTCAGAACAAAGCAGATAAAGGCCAATGCCAAGTTATTATGAGGGACGTAACAAAAGCATTTGACCAAGTATGGCACTTAGGATTAAAATATAAAATACAACACCTGCAATTCCCAACTTCATTAGAAAAATTCCTAAGTGACTTCCTCTCAGACAGAACAGCATCCATTAAAGTTGATAGTCACACAGGTCTACCATTCGACCTCAACTGTGGCGTTCCCCAAGGGAGCGTCCTCTCACCTACCCTTTACACAATATACACGAACGACATAGAAAACTCAAACCGATACCTAAACATACTATACGCTGACGATATCACCCAAATCATCGGTTATCCAGGGAAATCTAAAAACATGATAAACAGACAAACAGAAAGAGCAATATTATCAATAAATAACTTTGAGTACAAATGGAAAATAAAAACAAACCTAAACAAATTTACGCCTCTATATATTGGTGCAAAAAGAGCAACTCCACTACAGATAAATGATAATGAAATAGAATTCAAAAAAACAGGAAAATGTTTAGGGTTAACACTAACTACTTCAGGATATTTTAAACACATAGACGAGCGATGTAACTCTGCAAACACAGCCTTAGCTAAGCTATATAAACTACGGAACTTGCCAGAAAACATAAAAACTCACCTAGTTAAAGCTCTAATTCTACCCATACTGGACTTCCCCCCTATTCCCATACACACATTGAGTAAAAACCAAATCAGAAGACTACAAAAAATACAAAATAAGGCTCTTAGATTTGCCACAAATCAGCGGTACCCATACACGATGACAACACAACAAATTCACACACACACAAACTCTATACCACTAAATATACGTTTACATAACAGAGCAAAAGATATATGGGACAGAATTGAAACTCTTGACATCCCCATCTACAGTGAACTACTAGAACAACCACAATAACATACAAAGATTTCATCGTGACTTCCAAAGCAGCCTACAAGCCCGTAATAATATCCCAATGCCAATATACTGAAAACAAAGGTGCTAGTTACTATACAAGATACACTCACTCACCTTCACAATTTCTGCCAACTTACCTGTGGATGACCATAAACAAATACAATCCAAACACAGTGAATCTGAAAAGAGAAAGTTATGCCCACTTACCAACATTTTTCCTGTTAACTTACCTTATTATGAATGTAGAAAAACCTACATTACACATGCAGAATCTGAAAAAAAAAAAAAAAAAAAGCACAATGAGAAACTAGTACATTACACAACAAACACATAATTGCTTCACACGGGGTCGGCTGAGCTCCTCTCTACCCACTCCTGGCCCTGAGTCGGCGGTAGGCTGGTGTGACAGGGCAGTTGCCAGCTCCACCACAGCCGAGGGGACTACGCCACTGGCAGGGCTTGCAGACCTCCAGTTGATGGAGATGGGTGGAGGGTTGCACCTCGTCCTTAGTCGCTGGCACCCGGGGACCACACCTTAGGGGGGGTGAAGAGTTGCGAGGTGTCGGCGAGGGAGTATGGGTGGAGTCCAAGCAGGGCTCAACCTATGGTGCAACAGGGAGACTCAGCCATGACCGTGCCATTACATGAAGCACACATACAAAACATCTACACATACAAAACATCCACTCACCTCTATAATAGATAAGTAAATATAGAAATACAAAAATTTAAGGATGATTAAATAAATAAACATGTAAATAAACAAGTAATAAGGCATTCTTGTTGGATAGGGATGGTGATGGTTTAGCTCGTCTCTGCCTTAAAAAAAAAAAATAATAAAAAAAAAATATATATATATATATATATATATATATATATATATATATATATATATATATATATATATATATATATATATATATATATATATATATATATATATATATATATATATATATATTATATTATATATATATGTATCTACATTCACCAACGCCACACATCACACAAACACACACACATAACTTGAAACACAAAACCAACATTATCTTACACTCAGTATTAACATTCACCAACACCACACATCACACAAACATGCACACACACATAACTTAAAACACGAACATCAACATCAATACGAAAAAAAAAAAAAAAAAAAAAAAAACACTCACACAAGTAAAACGTACATACGAGCCTTAAAAAAAAAAAAAAAAAAAAAAAAATAGCTAGTCACCACAGAAACATTTATTTATTTTTTTTACCTACACTATAAAAAATAGCAACGTGGACTGCCCACACACTGTTAATTCTTACTATACTTCAATATTTCTCACTATATCCTTCTTCTATCCCCACTCTTACTTCGCTTCACCCCACTTTTCTAAAAAGAAAGAAAGAAAAGAAAACGCACACTCGTTCTCACAGCAGTACGGCGACACTATGCCTCCCAAAGCATCAGGAAAGGCTGCCAAGAAAGCTGGCAAGGCACAGAAGGCCATTGCCGAGGGCGACAAGAAGAAGAAGCGCAGGAGGAAGGAGACCTACTCCATCTACAAGGTGCTCAAGCAAGTCCACCCAGACACTGGCGTGTCCTCCAAGGCCATGTCAATCATGAACTCGTTCGTGAATGACATTTTCGAGCGCATCGCTGCCGAGGCATCCCGCCTGGCACACTATAACAAGCGCTCCACCATCACCAGCCGGGAAATCCAGACCGCTGTCCGTCTTCTTCTGCCTGGTGAACTGGCAAAACACGCTGTTTCTGAAGGCACCAAGGCTGTTACCAAGTATACCTCCTCCAAGTAAACAGGCGGCCAGTATACTGCTGCCAGTATAAAATAATACCCGGCTCCATTGTAGCCACACTTGAAAAGGAAAAAAGATACGATATAGACAAATGCATTATTATTATAATTATTGTTATTATTATTAATATTATTATTATTATTATTTTTATTATTATTATTATTATTATTATTATTATCATTATTAATATTATTAATATTGTTGTTTTTATTATGATTATTATTATAATAATTATTGTATCATTATTATTATTATTATTATTATTATTATTATTATTATGCTTATTATTATCGTGATTATTATTCAGTGGAGATAAAGAAAAGATAAAAAAAAAATAGAGATAAAGAAAGATAAAAATTCTCCCAAGTGAAAGAGATATGGCTATGGAAGAGGGAATAATAATAATAATAAAAACAAAAAAAGGGGGAAGGATATTGAGTTGAAAGTCGAAAGTTAATTATTAACCTGATACTGAAAGATGGAAAATAAATATTTTCTTCCACAAAACCAAACAGATTGTCTATGAAAATTCTTTAATGAAAGAGATGTTTGGCCCTTAAAAGGGCCTAGATATTGCTGTTATGAAGATCATTCGTGGATGACTTCTTAGGCACGCTCGCCACGGATGCGAAGAGCCAGTTGGATGTCCTTTGGCATGATAGTCACGCGCTTGGCATGGATGGCGCACAGGTTGGTATCTTCAAACAGACCCACGAGGTAAGCCTCGGAAGCTTCCTGGAGAGCCATGACAGCAGAGGACTGGAAGCGGAGGTCAATCTTGAAATCCTGAGCAATTTCACGCACCAGGCGCTGGAAAGGCAGTTTCCTGATAAGCAGCTCAGTGCTCTTCTGATAACGGCGGATCTCACGGAGAGCAACGGTTCCAGGCCTGTAACGGTGGGGTTTCTTGACTCCTCCAGTGGCTGGAGCAGACTTGCGAGCTGCCTTTGTAGCAAGCTGCTTGCGGGGCGCCTTGCCACCAGTGGACTTGCGAGCCGTTTGCTTGGTACGTGCCATAGTTGTGGTAACAACAACTCACAACGAACACTCAGCTGAGTCTGCCCGCGCTATCTATCTATCTATCTATATTTATAGAAAAGATGGGTGAAGGAAGAATAATATGAGTATAAGAGGATAGTGAGAAATAATGAAAGAAGTATAAGATTAAAGATGGTGGGCTGTCCACCTTGCTATTTTACTTATTGATGTTATACTGTGTATTATGTGTTTGTGAGAATGTTTGTGTTCTGTGTGCTGACTTCATGTGATGGCACGGGCCGCGATTGTTCTCCCTGTTACACCGCAGGCGAGTCGAGAGAGACTCTACCACTACTCCCTCGCCGACACCACACAACTCTTACCCCCTATAGGTAGGTCCCCGGGTGTCGGCGACTCGGGATGAGGTGCAACCCCTTCCCCATCTACCGCTTGCTGGGGGCCAGCAAGCCCTACCAGTGGCCAGTACCCCTCGGCTGTGCACTACGGTGTGGTGAACACCGGCTTGGCATACCGCCTCACCGCCGACTCAGGGCGCAGAGTGGGGAGAGAGGAGGCCAGCTACGAGTCCCATGTGAAGCATGTGTGTGTGTGTGTGCTGTTTAGAGTGTTGGAGTTACATAATATTCTTTCCTTTTCAGATGCCCCGTGTGTGCTGAGTTTTTGTGTTTGGCCATCTTCAGGAATACAGTGAGTAAAGGTAAGTGTTTTAAGGTGAGTATGTTTCCTTTATTTTCGGTTTGTTAATAGATTGGGTTGGGTATTGTTTTGCATGCCTGTAGGCTGCTAGGGAAATCACGGTGGTATTTTACTATTTGATCTGAGTTGTCTTTTAGGCTTTGATAGATAGGCAGGCCCAACTCATGAATTTTTTCCCAAATTGTCTTTGCTCTGTAGTGTAGACGTATATTGAGAGGTGCTGTTTTGGTGTGTATGTGTACTTGTTCTGTTGTCATGGTGTAAGGGTGTTTCTGATTTGTTGCAAATCTAAGTGCTTTGTTTTGAACTTTTTGAAGTTTGCTAATTTGGTTATTGCTCATTGTGTGTATAGGGATTGGAGGGTAATCAAGTATTGGTAGTATTAGTGCTTTTACTAAGTTCATTTTTATTTTCTCTGGCATGTTATGTAACTTGTAGAGTTTTTGTAGTGATGCTATTGGTATATTTTTACGCTCCTGTATATGTTTGTAGTAACCACCTGTAGTTATGGTTAGACCAAGGCATTTGCCGGTACTTTTAAATTCTATTTCTTCTTCGTTAATGATGAGTGGAAAGGTAAGTTTTGCTCAAAGGTGCAGAGGGGTGAATTTATTAACATTGGTTTTTATTTTCCAGTTCCTTTCGTAGTTATTAATTGCTGTTATTGCTCTCTCTGTTTTTATATTGAGCATGTTCTTGGACCTTCCTGGGTAGCCAATTATTTGTGTTATGTCGTCTGCGAAATTGATGTTAAGGGTTTGTATAGGTTGTTGAATATCATTGGTGTAAATTGTGAAGAGTGTTGGTGACAGAACACTCCCTTGTGGTACACCGCAGTTTAAATTTAATGTAGGACCAATGCAATGATTAACTTTAATGGATGCTGTGCGATCAGATAAAAAGTCGCATAAAAATTTTTCTATTGTAATAGGGAGTTGTAGTTGTAGGATTTTATGCTTAAGACCGAGGTGCCAGACTTGATCAAAAGCTTTAGATATGTCTCTTAGTATGACTTGGCACTGGCCTTTATCTGATTTATTGTGTGCTATTTGTTCTGTGATGACTGCTAGTGCTTGTGTGGTGCCTCTATTACTACGAAAACCGAACTGGTAAGTGTTATATAAGTTATTAATTTCTAGGTGTGTTTTTAGCCTTGAATTTATCACTCGCTCAAGGATTTTTCCTGGTACTTCTAATAACGTTATTGGTCTGTAATTTTGAGCCTGTTGAGGGGATTTATTTTGTTTAGGGATTAGTCTGATGATTCCGTTTTTCCACTTGTCGGGAAAATAGCCTGCTGAGATAGTGCTGTTGAATATTTCTGTTAGTCTAATTATTGCTGTGTCTGGCAGGTGTGTTAAGATTGTTTTATTAATTCCACTTCGTCCCGGGCTAGTTCTTTTTAGCTGCTTTATGATGTTTTTTAATTCTTCTGTAGTTATTGTCGTGTCAGTGTGTTGTGTGTTGAGTCTGGTAATGTCAGAGTTATTGTAAGGAATTGTTCTGTGGGTGTTATTTCTGATGTTATGTAAGACAATCTCATTTTCCATGTGATCTTCCTCTCCATCCTCCTCTCCACTAAAGATTTCTTGCCAGTACTCTCTGTGTACTTCCTCTTTTTCTCTGTCGGTGTATACTTTGTTGTTATGTTTGTTCCTAATGTAGTGGGGTTCGTTCTCTCTGTTGCCTGTCAGTAGTTTAATTTTCTTCCAGAATGTTGTAGGATCTCTATAAGTGCTCGAAACTTCATTTATTAGTCTGTACCAGTGTTCTCTATTTTCCTGTATTAAAGCTTCGTGTAGTAGTGTTTGTAGTTGTTTGTAGTATCTGTAATTCTGATAGGACCAACCGTGTGCACGTGAGTAAGTCTGTAGTTCTGTAAAAAGTGTCTTAAGTAGTTTTGTAGTGTCTGTGTGTTTGGGTGATGGTAGACATTTGTAACGTGTAGTGGGTATGGCTTGTTGCATAGCTTGCTCTATTGCCTGGTGCCAGTTTTCAGTGGCAGTGTCTATTGTTTCAAGTGTTTCTTCGTGTAGTGTGTTTGTGTGTAGTGTGTTGGTGACATGTCTTTTAAATGTTTCCCAATTTGCTTTATTGTAGTTGGGTCTTGGTGGAGCTGGAATGGGTATAGGGGCTGTGGCTATTGTGTAAATTATTGGAATGTGATCGCTTGTGGTGAGGGGTCCTTCTACTGCATGTGTGTTGTGGTATGTGCGGTGGTTTGTAAGTATAATGTCTGGTGTTGTGCCTCTTCTGTGTGTATAATAAGTAGGAAAATCTGGTCCGACATGTTGTATTAGTCTGTTTTGTATTAAAGTGTTGATTTGTCTGCCTTTGTTGTTGCTGTGAGTGTATCCTAAGTTGGGGTGATTTGCATTTAAGTCAGCCAGCATGTATACTGGACAGGTACGTCTAAACAATTTAGTGAAGTCAGGTATGGGTATATATGTTCTTGATGGTGGTTGATATAAAGTTGAAATTATTATTTTTCCTGTGGTGGTACTTATTTCTACTGCAAGTAGATCTGATAGGAAATCATCAAGTAGTTTATATTGTATGTTCTTTTTTATTGCTATAGCTGTGCCATCTGACGCATTATTGAGGGTATTTTTCGTGTGTACTCTGTATCCAGGAATTTTCATTGGTGTGTTTTCTTGTATGCCGTGGCTGTTTATGAGTATTATTTCTGGGTCTATTATTCTGTATGTGTTGGAGAGTGATATTCGTCTGTTGTTCCAGTGTAGTACGTTGTGTTGTATTATCTTAATGTTTCTTAGAGCCATGTTGTTTGTGTGACTTTGTTGGTGTGTGTGTGAGTGTTTTTGTGTGTTACTGTGTGTTTTTTGTTTTTAGTTTTTGTGTTTGCCTAGCAACTGGAGACCTTTCATTGCACTGCCCTGTTCTTATTTTCCTGAATACACTGTCTTCCAGTATAGTGAAGCAGTCTTTCAACACTATATCACCTTTTTTGATTAGTCCTATCACTTCGTGAGATTTCATGGTTGGTTCATTGTAGGTGTATTTATATGTTCCATCCTCTATTCCTTTTATCAGATGACCCATTGTGATGTTTTTAGGCCATCCCTGGCTCTCTCTTGTTATTATTTTAAGTTCTATTTCATCGCTGTCAAGTTGTTTCTTTGTGTTTGTTTGTGTTTTTTGTTTGGTAGAAACTTGTTGGGTGTGTGTGTCTAGTGTTGTTACATTTTGTTGTTGATCTGTTTGTGTGTCTGTTAGTAGGTCTTCAGTTTCCATTAAGGATAGTTTTTCTGTGTCGGCTAGAAGTGAGAGGAGTTTTGAGGAATTAGGTGTCTTAGGTATTTTTATTTGGGGAAGTTTATTTTCCTTTAGAGTGGCATTAAGTTCTTTCTCATAGCTTCCTGGTTCTATTACATTCATTAGATGAGCGTGTATCATGCAAGAGTATATTTTGAAATGGTCTTCTCTGCTGATTTGTGTTGATGTGCTGTTATTCATTGTGGGAATGTTGTTTGTCTTTGTTATCTGGGAGTATGATGCTGTCTCCTTTTCTTCCTCTCTCTTCATCTTTATTACATCTTTTCTTATTTTGCATCTCATAGATAGTGTTCTGTGGTTTTCTCCACAATTGATGCATTTTTTGCTCTCTTTGTTGCATGATTTCCACGTGTGCCCTTCCTCGGCACACTCGGAACATATTTTATATTCTTTATGCTTTGTACAGTCTTTTGTAGTGTGAGATTCTATCATGTAGCATCTGAAGCATGTTTGGATGTGATAAAATTTATCTTGCTGGATTTGGTAATGTGGAATTTTCATGGAAAAAAGCTTTAGTCCATGTTCTGTAGCTTTAGAGGCATAGATTGCCTGAGAGAATGTTATTCTAATTGTTTTAGAGTTAGGGAACTTGAAAACATTATCAATATTGCCTTCCAGGAATGAATTTTGAGTATACAATTCATTTAATATGTCGTCTTCAGAGTTGTTGTAGATGTGTGCATTAACATTAAAGGCTATGACTGTTTTCTTTGCTTTCAGTTCTGGTGGTATTACTGGATTCATGTCTTCTTGGGAAAATTCTTCCTTAATCTTGTCTTTGAATATCTTTTCTTGCTCTTCATCTGACGAGACGATGATGAATCCATCTTGGACTGGAATTATGTTGGTAGGGAAAACATCATTGTTGCTGAGTATTGTTAGGAGAGTGTTCTTTCTTCGTGGATCTTGGCTGTTTGTTGTTTTTATTTTTACTCTCGTCATTTTTCACATGATAAAAACAATAACTCCTATAAGGGGGCCGAGGCCTGACAAAAACCCACAGCTAATAAATGGATAGAAAAAAAAGAAAGAGAAGGAGCCTGCCTATGTGGGGCAGTTTAGTCACCCAGCTCCTAAAAGCTGTCGTAATGGCCCTGCCCCACGACCTAGCCCTAGCAAAGATTTCCTCTGAAGGAGGGGAAAGGATATATCAAGTTGGAGGTAAAGAGGGAGGCTTACCCAGCAGCCTTCTAAGCCAGAGCCAACAGATCCACCTAGTTACCGAGGGTCACTCTCGGGAACGTTCTGGGTCCGCTCACTGCAGTCTGGCAAAGAACGAAGCTGGGAGCAAGGAAGGGAAAGGGGAGGATGGCGAGGAACCACAGGGCGAGCTCTCAACCGGACAGGGAGAGCTCCGGTACACAGTGGGACCTGGGAAGGCAGCTGGTGTTCTTCCGTCTATGATCACCTAGCTCCTTGACTCGGTGGCGAGTAAGTACGAGGCGGCGAGAGCTGCTGTCCAGCACTTTCACTCAGCGTCCGAACGGTCTAACAGGAAGCTCACGAATGTGTCTCCTCAGACTGCTGCCAGCAAGTGCTGCCCGCGCTTCCCACAAAATTTCCCACTGTCCCACTCTCTTTCTTCCCCCATTCATATCGTTGTATTGGAAATGTTGGAAAATATAAAAAAAAATTCACCCTTCTATGACAATTAGGAAGAAAGACATGGGATGCTTTCTTTCTTTTTTTTTTTATATTCCTTTATTGTAATTTTTCTTATTCTTGTTATAATAATTCTTACTGTTATCTTTATTACTTAAAATTTTCGTTCATTCTCCCTATTCTTATTCTTATTTTTCATTTTTTTTTTTTTCAGACAGATGAGGGTTGTGTAGTTACCCATCCAAGTATTGCCCGAAACCCCTGCGTAATCTCGACGATTTCATTTGACAATACCTATTTACTTATTTATTTTTTATTATATTTATTAAAAAAAAAAGAAGAAGAAAAGAAGATAAAGAATAAGGTATGTAATCGAAATACTCTCTCTATACTGTAGCAATAGTTTAGCTGGATGTGCTTGTATTGTGTCAAAAATACTTGCAATATCTGCAATTGTAACCTGCAGTGTCGGCATAATGCATAATTAAGCAATGAAAAGAAAAATTAATAAAAGAATAAATGAAAAAAAGAAAGAAAAAAGATACAATTAACAACTAAATATATTAGCTACCCCTCTACGTTTCTTTATCACTGCAGAAAAATGGAAACATTTTAACGTAGACTTCCCATGTTCCTCCCTCTCCTCTACCCTCTGACTACTTCATGCCACCTATTAAAATTCTTCGCAATGATGTTTTCCATGCCCTCGCTAGCCTAAACCCTCGGAAGGCTTATGGACCGGATGGGGTCCCTCCTATTGTTCTCCGAAACAATGCCTACATGCTTGCACCTTGCCTATTCAAATTCTTTCAGCTCTGTCTGTCAACACTACCTTTCCTTCTTGCTGGAAGTTTACCTACATTCAACCTGTTCCTAAAAAGGGTGACCGTTCTAATCCCTCAAACTACCATCCTATTGCTTTAATTTCCTGCCTATCTAAAGTTTTTGAATCTATCTTCAACAGGAAGATTCTTAAACATCTATCACTCCACAACCTTCTATCTGATCGCCAGTATGGGTTCGGTCAAGGCCGCTCTACTGGTGATCTTCTGGCTTTCCTTACTGAGTCTTGGTCATCCTCTTTTAGAGATTTTGGTGAAACTTTTGCTGTTGCCTTGGACATAATTATCAAAAGCTTTTGATAGAGTCTGGCACAAAGCTTTGATTTCCAAGCTACCCTCCTACGGTTTCTATCCTTCTCTCTGTTTACTTCATCTCAAGTTTCCTTTTTGACCGTTCTATTGCTGCTGTGGTAGACGGTCACTGTTCTTCTCCTAAATCAATTAACAGTGGTGTTCCTCAGGGTTCTGTCCTGTCACCCACTCTCTTCTTATTATTCATTAATGATCTTCTAAACCAAACTTCTTGTCCTATCCACTCCTACGCTGAAGATACCACCCTGCACTTTTCCACGTCTTTTCATAGACGTCCAACCCTTCAGGAGGTAAACATATCACGCAGGGAAGCCACAGAACGCCTGACTTCTGATCTTTCTAAAATTTCTCATTGGGGCAGAAAAAACTTGATATTGTTCAATGCCTCAAAAACTTAATTCCTCCATCTATCAACTCGACACAACCTTCCAGACAACTATCCCCTCTTCTTCAATGACACTCAACTGTCCCCCTCTTCTACATTGAACATCCTCGGTCTGTCCTTTACTTATAATCTGAACTGGAAACTTCACATCTCATCTCTAGCTAAAACAGCTTTTATGAAGTTAGGTGTTCTGAGACGTCTCCGCCAGTTTTTCTCACCCCCCCCAGCTGCTAACTCTGTACAAGGGCCTTATCCGTCCATGTATGGAGTATGCTTCACATGTCTGAGGGGGGTTCCACTCATACTGCTTTTCTAGACAGGGTGGAATCAAAAGCTTTTCGTCTCATCAACTCCTCTCCTCTAACTGACTGTCTTCAGCTTCTCTCTCACCGCCGCAATGTTGCATATCTAGCTGTCTTCTAACGCTATTTTCATGCTAACTGCTCTTCTGATCTTGCTAACTGCATGCCTCCCCTCCTTCAACGGCCTCGCTGCACAAGACTTTCTTATTTCTCTCACCCCTATTCTGTCCACTTCTCTAACGCAAGAGTTAACTAGTATTCTCAATCATTCATCCCTTTCTCTGGTAAACTCTGGAACTCCCTGCCTGCTTCCGTATTTCCACCTTCCTATGACTTGAATTCCTTCAAGAGGGAGGTTTCAAGACATTTATTCATCATTTTTTGACCACTGCTTTGACCCTTGTATGGGACTGGCATTTCAGTGGGCATTTTTTTTTATTACATTTTTGTTGCCCTTGGCCAGTGTCCTTCCTACATAAAAAAAATAAATAAATAGTAGTAGTAGTAGCAGTAGTAGTAGTAGTAGTAGTAGTAGTAGTAATGCTATTTTTCATATATTTAGTAATTTTTTTTTTTTCATATTAATATTTATATTTATATTTTTTTGTTTTGTTTTGACATTCATACGAATGCTATAAAGTTGAAGCATAGAAATTTATTTGATTAATTAATTAATTTATATATCTATTTATTTTGATTTTTTAAATTAATTAATTAATTTATTTTTATTATTATTATTTTTTTTTTTTTATGTCTCTATGATAAGCAAAGCATTATAGACCTTATGAAAGCACATATCCTCTAGAGTCTTGCCCTACAAAAGATTCTGTAAAGTAAAAAATAAAGGGAATAAGTGTCAGTGACGTTTGATGAATAGAGGAAGGCGTGGCAGAAATTACCATAAAACGTATATGAATGAAAATTTATCTTCCTCGTATTTTCCCACTTGCGTTTGCTTCTTGAAAATTTAACTGGGTGGGTCATATAGCAGACATATTGTTCTTTCCTCCATTGTAGTTTGTTTCCAGCAAGCCCCCTAAATAGAGTTTTTTTTTTTTTTTTTTTTTTTTTTTTTAAGAAATGAAAATAATTACATTCCAACGCTGATCACTGAGCGGAGCGTAGACGAGCTCCTATCCTCAAGGACGTTACCTCTCTCTCTCTCTCTCTCTCTCTCTCTCTCTCTCTCTCTCTCTCTCTGTCTCTTAGTGAAGAAGAATTAACATAAGTAAATAAGACTTTAAATAAAAAGAATATATATATATATATATATATATATATATATATATATATATATATATATATATATATATATATATATATATATATATATATATATATATATATATATATATATATATATATATATATATATATATATATATATATATATATATATACTCGTATATATATATATATATTCAAAGACAATGAATATTCTCTGGGGAAGGGGTGACGATCCTTATTTAACCCTTAATTTCAGTTGAATTTTGACAAGTCTACGTTAAAATGTTTCCATAATAATAATAATAATAATAATAAGAAGAAGAAGAAGAAGAAGAAGAGGAAGAAGAAGAAGAAGTAGAAAAAAAACAAGAAGAAGAAGAAGAAGAAGAAGAAGAAGAAGAAGAAGAAGAAGAAGAAGAAGAAGAAGAAGAAGAAGAATAGTAGTAATAATAATATTAATAACAGCAATATTAAAATAATAATGTTAATACTGTAAAGATAAAGAAACTTTAGATGAAAAAGAAAAACAATAAAAACAACAACTACAACAACAACAACAACAACAACAACAAGAACAACAATAACGACAACAACAACAACAACAACAACAACAACAACAACAACAACAACAACAACAATAACAACAAGAATAACACCATGAATGAGAATTAATAATAAAAGAGAGAGAGAGGGAGAGAGGTCCTTTTATGTAAGTATTTGTAAGTATTTTATTTATCTATTTATTTTATTTTTTTGCTTGCCTTATTGCATTAAGCGAGGTAAAAAAATAAAATGCAAAATGATGAATGAATAAGTAAAAAAAAATGTTGGAATGCCAACAACATATGGTGTTCCCAGGCGGTTACCCATCCAAGTACTAATCGGAACCAACGTTGCTTATTTTCGCTGATCAGACTAGGAGCGGTGTATTCAACGTTGTGTGGTCGTTGGCCTTGGTGAGCTTGAGTTTCCGACTATTAGAAGATTACACTATCTTCTTCTTCTTGTTCTTCTTCTGTTTCTCTTTTTTTCTTCTTCATCTTCTTCTTCTTCTTCTTCTTCTTCTTCTTCTTCTTCTTCTTCTTCTTCTTAATCTTCTTCTTATTTTTTTTTTTCTTCTGCTTCTTCTTCTTCTTCTTCTTCATCTTCTTCTTCTTCTTCTTCTTCTTCTTCTTCTTCTTCTCCTTCTTCTTGTTTTTCTTCTTTTAATATTATATTTTCATTTATTTATTTATTTTTTATTATAATTATTTTATTTTATTTTTATTGTTATTATTATTTTCTTCCTCTTTTTCTTCTTCTTCTTCTTCTTCTTCTTCTTCTTCTTCTTCTTCTTCTTTTTCTTCTTCTTCTTCTTCTTATTATTATTATTATTAATTTATTATCATTATCATTATTATTTGTATAGTAATAATGATAAGGAGAAGAAGAAGAATAATAATTTATTATTAAGAACAATGATGATGTGAGGTGGTAGCAGTAGTTGGGTGTGCTCTCGGCCCAGGAATGTCTGGGCCATTCACAGAACTGGCTGGGACGGGGACCCGTGATCCTGATCCAGTTGCGGGATGAAGCTTGTGTAGTCACCCATCCACGTTTTGCCCAGAGCCGTTGCTTAACCTCGTTGATCTTGAAAAGAATCTATGAAAAGAATAATAAGGATATATATATATATATATATATATATATATATATATATATATATATATATATATATATATATATATATATATATATATATATATATATATATATATATATATATATATATATACACACACACAGAGAAAGAGAGAGAGAGAGAGAGAGAGAGAGAGAGAGAGAGAGAGAGAGAGAGATGCTTTATTTGTCAATGGAAGCATTTTATTATTTGTTTTTTCTTTTCTGCTTGCCTTATTGCATTGTTTTATAATCAAGGGAGGGAAGAAAATGCAAAAAAATGAATAAATAAGGAAATAAAAATGTTGGAATGCCAACAACATCTGGTGTTCCCAGGCGGTCACCCATCCAAGTACTAACCGGACCCCACGTTGCTTAACTTCGCTGATCAGACGAGAAGCGGTGTATTCAACGTGGTGTGGTCGTTGGCTTTGTTGAGCTTGACTTATCGACTATTTGAAGATGATGTTCTCCTGCTTAGTTATGAAAGCAACGCTTTTCATAGTATAGTTATAATTATATATATATATATATATATATATATATATATATATATATATATATATATATATATATATATATATATATATATATATATATATATATATATATATATATATATATATATATATATACATAAACCATACTGGAAGAGCAAGGAGTTAGTGTTAATAAATATATTTGTTTTTTCTTCCAACTAGAAGAGGGGAAACTGGTTATGCTACCAAATGGAAGATAGTTTCTGAAAATTAGAATATGAATTCAGTTGAAACATTACTTGATACTGAATGAATCTTGCGCATGCCTACAAGAAAAGAGTCAGGGGAGAAGGTATATTATTTCGGCATGCCTTAGCGCGCCGGAAAATCTTGCAACCCCTCCACCTTTATATTGAGTTTTATTCACATTTGTGCTTGTGTATGTGAATTTAGTCATAAGTGTGCAGTTGCAGGGTCAACACTGAAACAGAAAACCTATGCATATGACCCGATAATGTTAAATTAAGTGAGAAAAAAAGGGAAAATAGTAATTTACTACACGCACGACCGCTCTGGCTCAATATATACCGCGCGACAAAAATTTTGAGGCACATTCGTGAGCTTCCTGTTAGACCGTTCGGACGTCGTACTAGCAGCTCTCATCACCATGACTGGCCGCGGCAAGGGAGGCAAGGGTCTTGGAAAGGGAGGCGCCAAGCGTCACCGTAAGGTTCTGCGTGATAACATCCAGGGAATCACCAAGCCTGCTATCCGTCGTCTAGCTCGCCGAGGTGGCGTCAAGAGGTGGCGTCAAGAGGTGGCGTCAAGGTGTTCCTTGAGAACGTTATCAGGGATGCTGTCACCTATACCGAGCACGCCAAGCGTAAGACCGTTACTGCCATGGACGTTGTCTACGCACTCAAGCGTCAGGGCCGTACCCTGTACGGATTTGGTGGTTAAATCGCTCCATTATTGAGATGGTGCCAGCTATTCAGCTTGCATTATCATCATTGAATAACATCATCTCCCTGACCTTTTTAAGGTCCACAAACATGAAAAGAAAGAAGGACCATAGACTACTATTATTACTACTACTTTCTCATAACCATGTTCACTATCACTATCTGAGCTAAGAAAAGAAACCATTATTAATTATAACCATCTTTCTCACTTCATCAGGTCTTCTCCAAGTATCATTATTATTATTATTATTATCATCATTATTATTATTATTATTATTATTATTATTATTATTATTATTATTATTATTATTATTATTATCATTGACTTATTTCAATGATCACGCCCCTCATCGTTCTCAGTTTCTCATAAAACAAATTATACATTGAGATGAAAAAGACGCTCAACATATCACAATAGGCAACACATCTAATCAACTCTCCACTGTGACACACAGCAGGTACATTAGTAGAAATATAGTATACATATTTATTCTCGGTCACTTGCGTGCCTGACTAAATAATAATAATAACAATAACAAATAACTAACTCGAAAATAAATACACTACTTGCTTAATATTGATATACCAGTATAGTCTACACAACTCTCTAGATGTTTGAACGTGTGGCTCCGAAGAGGAGCCGGATTGATGGTGATATTGGCTGAAGGGGAGGGAGGCCCTTTATTTACTTCTTCTCAGTCTTCTTGGGAAGGAGCACGGCCTGAATGTTGGGCAGCACGCCACTCTGTGCAATGGTGACTCCGGAGAGGAGCTTGTTAAGTTCCTCGTCGTTGTGGATGGCCAGCTGCAGGTGACGTGGGATGATGCGAGTCTTCTTGTTGTCACGGGCGGCATTGCCGGCAAGCTCAAGGACTTCAGCAGCCAGGTACTCCATAACTGCCGCAAGGTACACGGGGGCACCAGCACCCACGCGCTCGGCGTAGTTGCCTTTCCTTAGAAGGCGATGAATCCTGCCGACCGGGAACTGGAGTCCAGCACGACTGGAACAGGACTTTGACTTTCCCTTCACCTTTCCTCCCTTGCCGCGTCCAGACATGATAATGGATGTTGTGGTAGTAGTAGTAGTAGTTGTTGTTGTTGGTGATAAATGAGGAGCGCGAGTACTCTAACCTCGTCGGTAGCTCTGCGAGCAAATAGTGAATTTTAGTGAATTTTGGGAAAAACTGCTATATATACGCGAGATCAGATCGGCCCAGAGCTCGTCTGGACCAATCAGGACGCTCGCTGAGGTGGCGACTCCTGATCCTGAGTAGGCACGCTAATATATATACCACTTTTCAACTGAGGAAACCACGCAGTTGCTCCGGATTCAATTTCAGGCACTGCAGGACAGAGCAACGCTGAGAGGCTGGACGTATGACGACTATAGGCAGTACACCCAAGTAAAGGTTGCATTGCAAGACTCTCGACGGACCGAGGCTAGGGAGCACTGGGGGAGGAAGTTGGCTAGCCTAGCTGCCAACCACCGCGACCCCAGGAAATTTTGGAGGGAAATTAAATGCCTCTCAGGTAGAATGACACGTACTGAGACTTACCTCATTGATAACGCAGGGGACAGAATATACACCAACCACGGCAAAGAACGTCTTTTCACCTCCATCTGGAAACAGGTCTACAGGGATGATTTTGACAATGATTTCGACGACAACGACCGCGTGCTGGATTACATGGCCACCGCCTTGCAAAGGACCTCCCCATACGGCAACGCTGATCCTGCTCGTCTTACCGGTAACTCCCAATTAGACTGCCTCATCTCCTCCCAGGAGCTCTATGCCGCAATCAAACGTGGCAGATCCACCTCCCCGGGAGGCAGTAGGATTAACAGACTAATTCTCTCGCATCTTCCAGAGTCCGCTCTTTCTAGATTGCAGGCCATCTTTAACTCTGCACTCTCTGCTGGGTACTTCCCCGTCGGGTTCAAGCAGGCGGAGATGAGGATGATTCCCAAGGCCGGGAAGCCTCCCACTCTTCCTGAGAGTTTCCTTCCCATCTCGCTGCTAGAGGTACCGGGGAAGCTACTGGAGAGGATCATCATCTTGCGGCTTCGCCTTCACCTGGAGGATGGCTGCCACCTGCATCCAGCGCAGTACGGCTTCCGCAGTGGCAGGGGCACCGCTCAGGCCATTGCTCTGGTCACCGAGACTATGGCTGTCCACCAAGCCAACAAGTTTCGATGCAACCTTGTCCTGCGTGACGTAAGTAAGGCATTTGATCGTGTCTGGCACCTGGGCTTGAAGTACAAGATTCTTCAACTGGGCCTGCCTGGCACTGTCGAGCGCCTCTTATGTGACTTTCTCGCTGACAGGTCTGCAAGAATTAGGGTCAAGAGCCACCTCGGCCCTGAGTTCCCCCTTGACGCCGGAGTCCCGCAGGGCAGTGTGCTCTCGCCGTTGCTTTACAACATCTACACGAGCGACTGCCCTGCTTCTGGCGCCGGGGTTAATGTACTTTATGCTGATGATGTTTCTCAGGTTGTGTTCCATCCAGGCCGCTCCAGTATGATGCTGAACGCCCGTACTAGCAGAGAGATCGCCCGCATCAACTCCTTTGAGGAGGAGTGGAGGATCAAGACCAACATGGCCAAGTTCACCGTTGTACCCATTGCCACCAAAACCCCCGCCCCACTGCTGGTGGACGGGGATGACGTCGGCTTCAGGCCCAGGGGCTCTCTCTTGGGCCTGGCCGTCAGCTCAAAGGGGTACACCGCGCACGTGTCCCAGCGCGTGACGCGAGCTAAGGAAGCCCTCGCAAGGCTGTACCGGTTCCGGGACTTGGCCACTGGTCTGAAGCTCCACCTTATCAAAGCCTGAATCTTACCTATCCTTACATATCCCCCTGTTCCCTTGCACGCTCTCTCCACAACAGCCATTAGCAGATTGCAGAGGGTCCAGAACAGCGCTCTACGGTTCGCTCTCGGCATCAGATGGGATGATTTCACCAGCTCGGCCGAGCTTCACGAGGCCGCGTCCCTCCCAGCCCTCAACGTCCGCCTCCACGAGATGGCAGCCAAGGTGTGGCAGCGGATGGACGACGAGGGGTGGGACCAGTACCGGGTGCTACAACTTCTGCACGAGGAAGCCCCTCGCCGTCAGCACGCCTGGTTTCCCAGGAGCCTCCTCAGGCTCGAAAACCCGCCACCAGAGCCTCGATACAGGTGAATGTGTGCTCTCCTTTCCGTTTTGTGAATCTCCTTATGCACTATTGATTATTGCCTTCATTCCCTATCTCCATCTCCTCCCAACCTTCAGCTCCTCTGTTCCTTTCCTGTGTCCCTTCCCCTACCATCGTCCCTGCTTTCCTGTACACCCGCCTCCTACCCACCTCCCATATTCCCATCTGCCCTGATCCTTCTGAACTCCCTTTCTCTATCCGTACCATTGATACTCTCAGTGTTCCTTCCCCACAGCACGTTCATCTGCCGCCGCTATGTCTACCCCTCTCCTCCTGCTGCTGCCGATGACTGATGAGAGAGCGAGCGCCTCTCCCTTCCACTGCTGATAGTAGTTCCCACCGAGTGACGAAGCAGCGACTCAACCGAGCCAAGCCACTTCCGGGATCTGCCAGGCCTGATGTCACCCCACCGGGTGACACCGACGGCAGACCAGTGGCGGTTCCTTCTGTGTGCCCTCCCCCCTCCCCACTGCGCCCTGAGTTGTTGGGATAACGGCCTTCATCCCAGCAAGGGGTACTCGTCCTCCGGGGTAAAAGTGCGAAGCTCCCGGCAGCGGGGCTGAGCCGGGGCCCACACACTTGAGGGGACAACGGGACACCACCTATCAAGACGAGACTCGCCGCAAGATCTTCTAGACTTCGTGCGATATGTCACTCTCCACCATATGTGACAACATAAATACTACGGTTTCCACCCTAAACTAATTGTACTGCCTATGGATAACCTTTCTTATGTATATATGTATGTGTGTGTATGTGTATATGTATATATGTATATATGTATGTATATGTATATATATGCATATGTGTATATGTATATATGTATATATTTGTACCTATATTGTAACCCTCCCCACTCTCCTCTATTTCACAGCAGTATGGGTGGTTTTTCTCCGGGAACTCCGGTTTCCACCCGTTCACCTCTCATGTACTGCCCTGTGACAATCACCATCTTAACAGCTGCAGGCCGGTCCGCCCGGCAACTTTTAATCTTCTACTGTATTTCTATTTTTCCTCTCTTTCTCTTACCGTGTGCCAGGCAGGCGCACCTCCCCCCACTCTTTTTGTAACCCATCTTTTCTAAATAAATCTTTGAAATCTTTTGAAAACGCACACTCGTTCTCACAGCAGTACGGCGACACTATGCCTCCCAAAGCATCAGGAAAGGCTGCCAAGAAAGCTGGCAAGGCACAGAAGGCCATTGCCAAGGGCGACAAGAAGAAGAAGCGCAGGAGGAAGGAGAGCTACTCCATCTACATCTACAAGGTGCTCAAGCAAGTCCACCCAGACACTGGCGTGTCCTCCAAGGCCATGTCAATCATGAACTCGTTCGTGAATGACATTTTCGAGCGCATCGCTGCCGAGGCATCCCGCCTGGCACACTATAACAAGCGCTCCACCATCACCAGCCGGGAAATCCAGACCGCTGTCCGTCTTCTTCTGCCTGGTGAACTGGCAAAACACGCTGTTTCTGAAGGCACCAAGGCTGTTACCAAGTATACCTCCTCCAAGTAAACAGGCGGCCAGTATACTGCTGCCAGTATAAAATAATACCCGGCTCCATTGGAGCCACACTTGAAAAGGAAAAAAGATACGATATAGACAAATGCATTATTATTATAATTATTGTTATTTTTATTAATATTATTATTATTATTATTTTTATTATTATTATTATTATTATTATTATTATCATTATTAATATTATTAATATTGTTGTTTTTATTATGATTATTATTATAATAATTATTGTATCATTATTATTATTATTATTATTATTATTATTATGCTTATTATTATCGTGATTATTATTCTGTGGAGATAAAGAAAAGATAAAAAAAAATAGAGATAAAGAAAGATAAAAATTCTCCCAAGTGAAAGAGATATGGCCATGGAAGAGGGAATAATAATAATAATAAAAAAAAAAAGGGGGGGAAGGATATTGAGTTGAAAGTCGAAAGTTAATTATTAACCTGATACTGAAAGATAAAAAAATAAATATTTTCTTCCACAAAACCAAACAGATTGTCTATGAAAATTCTTTAATGAAAGAGATGTTTGGCCCAAAAAAGGGCCTAGATATTGCTGTTATGAAGATCATTCGTGGATGACTTCTTAGGCACGCTCGCCACGGATGCGACGAGCCAGTTGGATGTCCTTTGGCATGATAGTCACGCGCTTGGCATGGATGGCGCACAGGTTGGTATCTTCAAACAGACCCACGAGGTAAGCCTCGGAAGCTTCCTGGAGAGCCATGACAGCAGAGGACTGGAAGCGGAGGTCAGTCATGAAATCCTGAGCAATTTCACGCACCAGGCGCTGGAAAGGCAGTTTCCTGATAAGCAGCTCAGTGCTCTTCTGATAACGGCGGATCTCACGGAGAGCAACGGTTCCAGGCCTGTAACGGTGGGGTTTCTTGACACCTCCAGTGGCTGGAGCAGACTTGCGAGCTGCCTTTGTAGCAAGCTGCTTGCAGGGCGCCTTGCCACCAGTGGACTTGCGAGCCGTTTGCTTGGTACGTGCCATAGTTGTAGTAACAACAACTCACAACGAACACTCAGCTGAGTCTGCCCGCGCTTATAACATAACATAACATAACAAAGAGAGAAAAGATGGGGAGGGGGAAGTGGGGATAGTGGGAAGAATAGGGGGGTGATAAGAAGGGAATTGTAGTAGGAGAAATAGTCACTGGGGCTTAACCCAGGCGCAATTTCAATGAGGAAGGACATCTTTTTTTTTTTTTTTTTTTTTTTTAACGTGTTATATTCATGCTAAGATGGCAAGGGAGACAAGGTCCTTATCGGGGAAAGCAGGAGAGTCCGCCACCAACCGAGCAAGCCAAGCCCAACACAGCCACAGCCACGGACGCCGCCCACGCACCCAAAACCCCGGGCCAAACCACGCACAAGTTAGGGGCCAGACTATCCAGAGCCTGCACCATCAGGATGTGAAAGAGGAGTGAAGGACAGTCAGAGTAAAAAGGGTTTTTTTTTTTTGCTTTTTATTGGTTCAAAGAAGGACAGAGGAAGAAGTACATCCGTATAGCGGAGGGACCTACAGTTTTACGTGGGTTCCGAACCACGGATAGTAGAAGAGTGATTTGGTGATGGCAGGGATATTTAATATATGATGTAATATGGTGGGTGAAAAAGCGGTGTCGGTCCTTTCTGCTCGTGTCCTGTGACTCTTCCTGCAAAAAGGCCAACCTGCTAAAGAAAAGAGAAGTATAAAAAATGTTGTGGTGTTATGTGCATGGGGAGGGTGAGGATGGTTTGTGATAATGATTGACATGATGGTAGGATGTGCAATGACAGAGGCTCGAAAAGGCTCCCTCACCGCAACGAGGGGTCAAATCTAATACCATCTGCTTGCACGCGGTAAGTCGCTGGTGGCGGGGGGTGAATGGGGATTCCTGCATGGATGCTTCCATGGCCCCGTTCCACCATCTCTTGACTACCTTCCTGCCCAGCCCTTGCCGCACCCAGCTACCTCTGTGTGGGGGGTGAAGTGGCTTCCACTGAATGGTGTGGTTACCGTCCCCATCATCAGTACTGGCCGCTCCTTAACTACCTCGGGGGGTACCGCTACCGGAACGTCATGCCGACGTCCGGGGGCCCCATTGCCGTGACGTCAGTGGGAGGAGTGCGGTTCGTGCTATCCTCGTCTCTCTGGAAGTGGTCCGGTGCCCCCTTGAAACCTAGGCTGCGAGGCAAGAAAATAATGTATAAAAAACAAAAATATGAATACAAAGCCATAAGACAAAAAATATGAAAAAAACACTAGGTGTTGGCACACGACCCCACTCCCTCGGTCAGAGGCATGGTATGTTAATGGCGGTGATTTTTTGTCGCGTCCCTTTCCCATGAGCGGTCCGGTGCCACCTTAAAACCTAGGCTGCGAGACAGAAAAATAATGCACAAAAACAAAAAATGAATACAAAACCATAAGACAAAAAATATGAAAAAACCACTAGGTGTTGGCACGCGGGCCCGCCCACGTGAACGAGAGAACGACGATGATGCCACTCAGACACCATGAGTGGTACAGAGAAAGGAGATAGTGAAGGGAAGAAAGGAGGAGTCCATTATTAGAAAACAGGTTCAGGAGGCACAGTGGGAGGATCAAGGAGATTGCAGTGCGGCAGGTGACGGAAAGGTGGGGGGAGGTTGGTAATGAAATTGTATGTGATTGTGTGTCTGTCAGAGAAGGAGCTTAGTTGTTTTTCGATTCTATTGTGGAGTGTTATGTTAAGGGGGGGGATGTTGGACTCCTCGTGAATGGAGAGAGAGGTTTGGAAGTCGAACCATTTCGTCCCAAGAGCGAAACGAATTGCTCGGTTTTGAACTTTTTGAAGTTTAGAGAGGTTGGAGGGAGCAGAGAGAGAGAGGGCAAGAGGGCAGTAGGTTAAGAGAGGGAGAATGAAAGCTTTGTAGAGGTGAAGTTTTGTTTTTGTGCTGCTGTCGCGAAATCTTTCCAGGTTGCTCAGGGCCTTGGCGGCTATGGTTGCTTTTTGTTTTATATGTATATTGAAGTTGAGGTGCTTATCTATGGTGAGGCCAAGCACTTTGTTGTTGTTACTGATGGGGATTGGGGTGGGGATTGGAGTAATTCTGTTTAGTGAGATTTGGCGGGGCTGACTTCTTTTAATGTTGAAATAAGTGACTTTTGATTTTTCGGGATGGGAGAGAATTCGCCATTTCATCTCCCACAGGCTAGTCGCCATCAGTTCCCATTGAATTTTGTCGGTTAGGAGATCTAACGACCTGGCACGGGCCAATTGCGTTACATCGTCCGCGTATTGAATAGTTAGTGAGTCATTGTGGGCTGGGAGGGGTAGGTCAGCTGTGTACATGTTAAAAAGGGTGGGGGAGAGTACGGAGCCTTGTGGGACTCCAGCCTGAGGGGTGAAAAATGGCGAAAAGTTGCCCTGGTGGCGGATTCTTGTCTGTCTCTCATCCAGAAAACTACACAAGATGCGTTGTGTTAGAAAAGGGAGATTGAAGTTATTACAAATTTTGTATTTCAAACCGGTGTGCCAAACGGTGTCAAAAGCTTTCTTGACATCTTTTGTCACGAGTGCTGTCTTGTAATATGGCTTGTTGAAATTTAGGTAGGCTACTATGCTGTTAAGGGCGTCCTCAGTTGAGGCGTTCCTCCGGAAACCGAACTGCTGTGGTGCCAGCAATCCGTTACATTCGAGGAACGCTCTCAATCTTAAGTTGATTAGACGTTCAAAAGTTTTTCCAAGAATTTCAAGGAGGCTTATGGGGCGATAGTTTTCTGGTAAGTGAGAGTTTTTTCCGGGCTTGGCAATAAGGGTGATGTTTGAAATTTTGAAAGCCTTTGGGAAGTATCCAGAGGCGAGGCAAGCATTGAAAATTTTTGTCAGGCTGGATATGATTTCTGGAGGAAGGCTCCGCACCATCGGCCATGTGACTCCTGAGGGGCCGGGGGCTCGCCGCGGAGTATGTCTGAGCAGCCTATTGACATCCTCCTCCTCAATGGGTGTGGTGAGAGGGTGTTGGGGATCTAGGTGTGTTAAGTGTATAATGTTATGTGGTAGCGTGTTTGCTAGGTTTCGGCGCACAAGATCGGTGATGTGGTGTATGTGGGCAATACTGGGCTCATGGGGAGGGAAAGGGTGTGGTTGGAAGGTGTTGCACCAGTGTGTCTGGAAGGTGTTGGTGACCTGGTCTGGGTTGGTGACTCGATCACCGTTCACTAGGAGGTACTCGAATCTTTCCCGGTGGCATCCCTTCAGCTTGTGCACCATGTGCCAGAACTGAGTAGGATTTTTGCAGCGAGCTCCGTCCATAAGGGAGACTATGTTCCTCCAGTGAGCGCTGTGGTCATCCTGTAGGCTATTTAGTATGTATGTGCGAAGGGTGCAGAGGTCTCTGTAGATGGGTATGTGGCTGTGCATGTTTTGTAAAAAGCGTGTTCTGTAGCACACTAGTAGTCGTTGTGTTTTTATGGAGGGTCTGAAGTCTATGTGAATTTTGTGTTGTTTCTTTGGTGTGTGTCTGTTGGCTGATGTCAGGATGTCACTATGTAGTGTCTCTAGGGCACTGTCTATTATTGTATAGGGTTGGCCTTCGAGCTGTGGTGGTTGGTGTAGGTCTGAAAGAGTTTTCCTGAATCCCTCCCAGTCGGCGGAGGGGTAGTCGGGGACAGGTGGGGATGGGATAGATATGGGGTTTGAGGATATTTTTAGGATTAGGGGGACGTGGTCTGAACCACAGATGGGTCCGTGGGAGATGTGGTGATGGAAAGGTAAGGATTGCCGGTTGGAGAGGATGAGATCCGGCCTGCCATTCCCATTGTGGGTATAGCAGGTAGGAAAGTCAGGGCCAAGGAAACGGAGGCGTTTCAGTTGTGTAAGTTGTAGAAGTTGGTGTCCATGTTGGTTGTTCTTGGTGTGTCTAAATGCTGTGTGACTGGCATTGAGGTCTGCCAGTATATAGGCTGGTATGTTTGTGTGATTGAAGAGATTGTTGAGACTGGTGAGAGGGAGCCCTGTATCCGGTCTGCTGTATGTGGTGGCAATAAGAAATATCCCGTGTTGTGTTTCGATCCTGGTGGCCAAGAAGTGTGCTGAAGGCCAGTCGGTTATGTGGATGTGTTTGATGGTGCATTTGACCATGACAGCTACGCCATCATGACGTGTACCTGTAGTGTAACGTGTGTTATATCCATATAGCTTAATTGGTTTTGTTGGTGAACCTGTGTGGTTCAGGAGGACGATGTCTGGGTCGATTGATCGAATAGCTTCTGAAATAAGGTGCCGGTTATTCCAGTAGCCGCGACAATTTAGTTGCATGATCGTAATCATGTTTTCTTAACTCTCGATGTGGTTCGTGTGGGTCTGGGGGAGGTGGATTGTGTACCCGGAATGTGTCTTTTATGTGCGGTGTTACTGGCTTGTGTTGGTGTGTTTTCGTTCGTTTTTGTGGTGGAGGTAGCGGTAGGAGTGGGGCTGTGGGGTTGCGTTTTCCCAGAAACTGTGTCCTCACCGGTAGCTAGGTTCCCGGTTGGAAGGAGGCTGGATTGTTCGGTGGAGGAGGAGTTTGGTTCCTGATTAGGGACTGTAGGAGCTTCTGTTTGTTCAGCAAGGTGGTGTTGTTGGTTTGTGTTGTGTGCCCGCGCTTCCCACAAAATCCCTTTATATATGAATCGGGTGGGCCCGACGACTCCAACCCTGCCTTGTGATTGGTCAGAAACGTCCAGTGAGGCTCATCACCCACGCAGTCACCGCATGAAAGATGTGATCATTATTGTTAGTCTAATTCATTTTGTTCTTATTCTTATTCTTATTCTTATTCTTTCTTCCCTCATTCATAACAAATCTTGGAAAATATACAGCAGAACTGACATGTCATTTAAAATTCTAAGACAATTAGCAAGAAAGTTGTGATATTCTTATTTTTTTCATTCTTTTTATTCTATTTTTTTCTTATTCTTGTCATAATTAATATTGTTATCTTTATTATTTTCATTTTTTTTATTATTCTTCCTATTCTTATTCTTATTTATCCTACTTTTAGAGAGATGAGGCTTGTGCGGTCACCCATCCAAGTTCTGCCCGGACCCCCTGCTTAACCTTGCTGATCCCGCCGTCAGCTGATTGGTCAAGAGCGGAGAACAAGGTGTTGGGAGGGCTTATTTCTCTTATTCTTATTCTTTCCTGTATTGTTGTTGCATTATTGTGCTGAAAATGTTGGAAAATATGCACTAAAATTAACCCTTCATTCATAATTCTACGAAAATTAGCAAGAGAGATTATTAGTTTTTTCCCGTATTTTTGTTCTTTTTATTCTTAATCTTCTTATTTTTATCATAGTTGTTATTGTTATTTTATTATTTTCGTTTTTCGATCATTCTCCTCATTCTTATTGCTATTTTTTTCTATTATCAGAGAGATGAGGCTTTTGTGGTCACCCATCCAAGTTCTACCCGGACCCCCTGCTTAACTGCGCTGATCCCGCCGTTAGCTAATTGGCCAAGACCGGAGAACTAGGTGTTGGGAGGCCTTCTTTCTGTTATTCTTATTCTTTCTTCCCCCATTCATATCGTTGTATTGGAAATGTTGGAAAATATACAAAAGAATTCACCCTTCTATGACAATTAGGAAGAAAGACATGGGATGCTTTCTTTCTTTTTTTTTATATTCCTTTATTGTAATTTTTCTTATTCTTGTTATAATAATTCTTACTGTTATCTTTATTACTTAAAATTTTCGTTCATTCTCCCTATTCTTATTCTTATTTTTCATTTTTTTTTTTTTTTTCAGACAGATGAGGCTTGTGTAGTCACCCATCCAAGTATTGCCCGAAACCCCTGTGTAATCTCGACGATTTCATTTGACAATACCTATTTACTTATTTATTTATTATTATATTTATTAAAAAAAAAAAAAAAGAAGAAGAAAAGAAGATGAAGAATAAGGTATGTAATCGAAATACTCTCTCTATACTGTAGCAATAGTTTAGCTGGATGTGCTTGTATTGTGTCAAAAATACTTGCAATATCTGCAATTGTAACCTGCAGTGTCGGCATAATGCATAATTAAGCAATGAAAAGAAAAATTAATAAAAGAATAAATGAAAAAAAGAAAGAAAAAAGATACAATTAACAACTAAATATATTAGCTACCCCTCTACGTTTCTTTATCACTGCAGAAAAATGGAAACATTTTAACGTAGACTTGTCAAAATTCAACTGAAATTAAGGGTTAAATAAGAATCGTCACCCCTTCCCCAGAGGATATTCATTGTCTTTGAATATATATATATATATATATATATATATATATATATATATATATATATATATATATATATATATATATATATATATATATATATATATATATATATATATATATATATATATATATATATATATATATATATTCTTTTTATTTAAAGTCTTATTTACTTATGTTAATTCTTCTTCACTAAGAGACGGATAGAGAGAGAGAGAGAGAGAGAGAGAGAGAGAGAGAGAGAGAGAGAGGTAACGTCCTTGAGGATAGCAGCTCGTCTACGCTCCGCTCAGTGATCAGCGTTAGAATGTAATTCCTCATTTCTTAAAAAAAAAAAAAAAAAAAAAAAAAACTTTATTTAGGGGGCTTGCTGGAAACAAACTACAATGGAGGAAAGAACAATATGTCTGCTATCTGACCCACCCAGTTAAATTTTCAAGAAGCAAACGCAAATGGGAAAATACGAGGAAGAGAAATTTTCATTTATATACGTTTTTTGGTAATTTCTGCCACGTCTTCCTCTATTCATCAAACGTCACTGACACTTATTCCCTTTATTTTTTATTTTACAGAATCTTTTTAGGGCAAGACTCTAGAGGATATGTGCTTTCATAAGGTCTATAATGCTTTGCTTATCATAGAGACATAAAAAAAAAAAATAATAATAAAAATAAATAAATTAATTAATTTAAAAAATCAAAATAAATAGATATATAAATTAATTAATTAATCAAATAAATTTCTATGCTTCACCTTTATAGCATTCGTATGAATGTCAAAACAAAACAAAAAAATATAAATATAAATATTAATATGAAAAAAAAAAATACTAAATATATGAAAAATAGCATTACTACTACTACTACTACTACTACTACTACTGCTACTACTACTACTATTTTTTTTTTTTTTATGTAGGAAGGACACTGGCCAAGTGCAACAAAAATGTAATAAAAAAAAATACCCACTGAAATGCCAGTCCCATACAAGGGTCAAAGCAGTGGTCAAAAAATGATGAATAAGTGTCTTGAAACCTCCCTCTTGAAGGAATTCAAGTCATAGGAAGGTGGAAATACGGAAGCAGGCAGGGAGTTCCAGAGTTTACCAGAGAAAGGGATGAATGATTGAGAATACTAGTTAACTCTTGCGTTAGAGAAGTGGACAGAATAGGGGTGAGAGAAAGAAGAAAGTCTTGTGCAGCGAGGCGGCGGAAGGAGGGGAGGCATGCAGTTAGCAAGATCAGAAGAGCAGTTAACATGAAAATAGCGGTAGAAGACAGCTAGATATGCAACATTGCGGCGGTGAGAGAGAGGCTGAAGACAGTCAGTTAGAGGAGAGGAGTTGATGAGACGAAAAGCTTTTGATTCCACCCTGTCTAGAAAAGCAGTATGAGTGGAACCCCCCTCAGACATGTGAAGCATACTCCATACATGGACGGATAAGGCCCTTGTACAGAGTTAGCAGCTGGGGGGGGTGAGAAAAACTGGCGGAAACGTCTCAGAACACCTAAATTCATAAAAGCTGTTTTAGCTAGAAATGAGATGTGAAGTTTCCAGTTCAGATTATAAGTAAAGGACAGACCGAGGATGTTCAATGTAGAAGAGGGGGACAGTTGAGTGTCATTGAAGAAGAGGGGATAGTTGTCTGGAAGGTTGTGTCGAGTTGATAGATGGAGGAATTGAGTTTTTGAGGCATTGAACAATATCAAGTTTGTTCTGCCCCAATGAGAAATTTTAGAAAGATCAGAAGTCAGGCGTTCTGTGGCTTCCCTGCGTGATATGTTTACCTCCTGAAGGGTTGGACGTCTATGAAAAGACGTGGAAAAGTGCAGGGTGGTATCTTCAGCGTAAGAGTGGATAGGACAAGAAGTTTGGTTTAGAAGATCATTAATGAATAATAAGAAGAGAGTGGGTGACAGGACAGAACCCTGAGGAACACCACTGTTAATTGATTTAGGAGAAGAACAGTGACCGTCTACCACAGCAGCAATAGAACGGTCAAAAAGGAAACTTGAGATGAAGTAAACAGAGAGAAGGATAGAAACCGTAGGAGGGTAGTTTGGAAATCAAAGCTTTGTGCCAGACTCTATCAAAAGCTTTTGATAATTATGTCCAAGGCAACAGCAAAAGTTTCACCAAAATCTCTAAAAGAGGATGACCAAGAATCAGTAAGGAAAGCCAGAAGATCACCAGTAGAGCGGCCTTGACGGAACCCATACTGGCGATCAGATAGAAGGTTGTGGAGTGATAGATGTTTAAGAATCTTCCTGTTGAAGATAGATTCAAAAACTTTAGATAGGCAGGAAATTAAAGCAATAGGATGGTAGTTTGAGGGATTAAAACGGTCACCCTTTTTAAGAACAGGTTGAATGTAGGTAAACTTACAGCAAGAAGGAAAGGTAGTGTTGACAGACAGAGCTGAAAGAATTTGAATAGGCAAGGTGCAAGCATGGAGGCATTGTTTCGGAGAACAATAGGAGGGGCCCCATCCGGTCCATAAGCCTTCCGAGGGTTTAGGCCAGCGAGGGCATGGAAAACATCATTACGAAGAATTTTAATAGGTGTCATGAAGTAGTCAGAGGGTGGAGGAGAGGGAGGAACAAGCCCAGAATCGTCCAATGTAGAATTTTTAGCAAAGGTTTGAGCAAAGATTTCAGCTTTAGAAATAGATGCGATAGCAGTGGTGCCATCTGGTTGAAATAGAGTAGGGAAAGAAGAAGCAGCAAAGTTATTGGAGATACTTTTTGGCTAGATGCCAGAAATCACGAAGGGAGTTAGAGAGAGAGAGAGAGAGAGAGAGAGAGAGAGAGAGAGAGAGAGAGAGAGAGAGAGAGAGAGAGAGAGAGAGAGAGAGAGAGAATGTGTGTGTGTGTATATGTGTCGGTTGGGTTGTGAAGGATGGGAAAAACCAGCAAGCCTCGGCTCCACTGACTGATCGATACTTGAATGTAATTCAAGTAAGGCGAAGTTAGGTTAGATTAGGTCAGGTCAGGTTAAGTTAGGTTAGGTTAGGTTAATTTAGGTTAGGTTGTTAGTGTTAGTTTAGGGTAGTTTAGGTGATGTTACGTTATGTTAGGTTAAGTTAGGTTAAGTTAGGTTATGTTAGGTTAGGTTAGGCCAGCTTTGCTTAATTTAGGTTAGGTTAATTTAGGATATTATAGGTTAGGTTCATTTAGGTGAAGTTTGGTTACATTAGGTTAGGTAATGTTTATTTAAGTTAGGTTAGGTTAGTCAGGTTAGGTGAAGTTAAGTTAGGTTAGGTTAGGAACAACAATAAAAAGACAGCAACAACAAAGTTAGGTTAAGCTAATTAAGGTTATGTTAAGTTTGGGTTAGTTTTTTTTTTTTTTTTTTTTTTTTTTATGTAGGAAGGATACTGGCCAAGGGCAACAAAAATCTAATAAAAAAATAATGCCCACTGAAATGCCAGTCCCTAAAAGGGTCAAAGCAGTGGTCAAAAATTGGTGGATAAGTGTCTTGAAACCTCCCTCTTGAAGGAATTCAAGTCATAGGAAGGTGGAAATACAGAAGCAGGCAAGAAGTTCCAGAGTTTACCAGAGAAAGGGATGAATGATTGAGAATACTGGTTAACTCTTGCGTTAGAGAGGTGGACAGAATAGGAGTGAGAGAAAGAAGAAAGTCTTGTGCAGCGAGGCCGCGGAAGGAGGGGAGGCATGCAGTTAGCAAGATCAGAAGAGCAGTTAGCATGAAAATAGCGGTAGAAGACAGCTAGAGATGCAACATTGCGGCGGTGAGAGAGAGGCTGAAGACAGTCAGTTAGAGGAGAGGAGTTGATGAGACGAAAAGCTTTTGATTCCACCCTGTCTAGAACAGCAGTATGAGTGGAACCCCCCCAGACATGTGAAGCATACTCCATACATGGACGGATAAGGCCCTTGTACAGAGTTAGCAGTTGGGGGGGTGAGAAAAACTGGCGGAGACGTCTCAGAACACCTAACTTCATAGAAGCTGTTTTAGCTAGAGATGAGATGTGAAGTTTCCAGTTCAGATTATAGGTAAAGGACAGACCGAGGATGTTCAGTGTAGAAGAGGGGGACAGTTGAGTGTCATTGAAGAAGAGGGGATAGTTGTCTGGAAGATTGTGTCGAGTTGATAGATGGAGGAATTGAGTTTTTGAGGCATTGAACAATACCGAGTTTGCTCTGCCCCAATCAGAAATTTTAGAAAGATCAGAAGTCAGGCGTTCTGTGGCTTCCCTGCGTGATATGTTTACCTCCTGAAGGGTTGGTGACAGGACAGAACCCTGAGGAACACCACTGTTAATAGATTTAGGAGAAGAACAGTGACCGTCTACCACAGCAGCAATAGAACGGTCAGAAAGGAAACTTGAGATGAAGTTACAGAGAGAAGAATAGAAACCGTAGGAGGGTAGTTTGGAAATCAAAGCTTTGTGCCAGACTCTATCAAAGGCTTTTGATATGTCCAAGGCAACAGCAAAAGTTTCACCAAAGTCTCTAAAAGAGGATGACCAAGACTCAGTAAGGAAAGCCAGAAGATCACCAGTAGAGCGGCCTTGACGGAACCCATACTGGCGATCAGATAGAAGGTTGTGAAGTGATAGATGTTTAAGAATCTTCCTGTTGAGGATAGATTCAAAAACTTTAGATAAGCAGGAAATTAAAGCAATAGGACGGTAGTTTGAGGGATTAGAGCGGTCACCCTTTTTAGGAACAGGTTGAATGCAGGCAAACTTCCAGCAAGAAGGAAAGGTAGATGTTGACAGACAGAGCTGAAAGAGTTTGACTAGGCAAGGTGCAAGCACGGAGGCACAGTTTCGGAGAACAATAGGAGGGACCCCATCAGGTCCATAAGCCTTCTGAGGGTTTAGGCCAGCGAGGGCATGGAAAACATCATTACGAAGAATTTTAATACGAGGCATGAAGTAGTCAGAGGGTGGAGGAGAGGGAGGAACAAGCCCAGAATCGTCCAAGGTAGAGTTTTTAGCAAAGGTTTGAGCAAAGAGTTCAGCTTTAGAAATAGATGTGATAGCAGTGGTGCCATCTGGTTGAAGTAGAGGAGGGAAAGAAGAAGAAGCAAAGTTATTGGAGATATTTTTGGCTAGATGCCAGAAATCACGAGGGGAGTTAGATCTTGAAAGTTTTTGACATTTTCTGTTAATGAAGGAGTTTTTGGCTAGTTGGAGAACAGACTTGGCATGGTTCCGGGCAGAAATATAAAGTGCATGAGATTCTGGTGAAGGAAGGCTTAAGTACCTTTTGTGGGCCACCTCTCTATCATGTATAGCACGAGAACAAGCTGTGTTAAACCAAGGTTTAGAAGGTTTAGGACGAGAAAAAGAGTGAGGAATGTACGCCTCCATGCCAGACACTATTACCTCTGTTATGCGCTCAGCACACAAAGACGGGTCTCTGACACGGAAGCAGTAGTCATTCCAAGGAAAATCAGCAAAATACCGCCTCAGGTCCCCCCAACTAGCAGAGGCAAAACGCCAGAGGCACCTTCGCTTAGGGGGATCCTGAGGAGGGATTGGAGTGATAGGACAAGATAAAGTTATGAGATTGTGATCGGAGGAGCACAACGGAGAAGAAAGGGTGACAGCATAAGCAGAAGGATTAGAGGTCAGGAAAAGGTCAAGGATGTTGGGCGTATCTCCAAGACGGTCAGGAATACGAGTAGGGTGTTGCACCAATTGCTCTAGGTCATGGAGGATAGCAAAGTTGTAGGCTAGTTCACCAGGATGGTCAGTGAAGGGAGAGGAAAGCCAAAGCTGGTGGTGAACATTGAAGTCTCCAAGAATGGAGATCTCTGCAAAAGGGAAGAGGGTCAGAATGTGCTCCACTTTGGAAGTTAAGTAGTCAAAGAATTTCTTATAGTTAGTGGAGTTAGGGGAGAGGTATACAGCACAGATAATTTTAGTATGAGAATGACTCTGTAGTCGTAGCCAGATGGTGGAAAACTCGGAAGATTCAAGAGCGTGGACACGAGAGCAGGTTAAGTCATTGCGCACATAAACGCAGCATCCAGCTTTGGATCGAAAATGAGGATAGAGAAAGTAGGAGGGAACAGAAAAGGGGCTACTGTCAGTTGCCTCAGACACCTGAGTTTCAGTGAGGAAAAGAAGATGAGGTTTAGAAGAGGAGA
>NC_087177.1:20652759-20672759 GCF_035594125.1 Scylla paramamosain
TATATATATATATACATAAACCATACTGGAAGAGCAAGGAGTTAGTGTTAATAAATATATTTGTTTTTTCTTCCAACTAGAAGAGGGGAAACTGGTTATGCTACCAAATGGAAGATAGTTTCTGAAAATTAGAATATGAATTCAGTTGAAACATTACTTGATACTGAATTAATCTTGCGCATGCCTACAAGAAAAAAAGTCAGGGGAGAAGGTATATTATCTCGGCATGCCTTAGCGCGCCGGAAAATCTTGTAACTCCTCCACCTTTATATTGAGTTTTATTCACATTTGTGCTTGTGTATGTGAATTTAGTCATAAGTGTGCAGTTGCAGGGTCAACACTGAAACAGAAAACCTATGCATATGACCCGATAATGTTAAATTAAGTGAGAAAAACAGGGAAAATAGTAATTTACTACACGCACGACCGCTCTGGCTCAATATATACCGCGCGACAAAAATTTTGAGGCGTGGGCGGCGTCCGTTGCCGTGGCTGTTTTGGGCTTGGCTTGCTCGGTTGGTGGCGGACTCTCCTGCTTTCCCCGATAAGGACCTTGTCTCCCTTGCCATCTTAGAATGAATATAACACGTTAAAAAAAAAAAAAAAAAAATATGACCTTCCTAATTCAAATTGCGCCTGGGTTAAGCCCCAGTGACTATTTCTCCTATTACAATTCCCTTCTTATCACCCCCCTATTCTTCCCACTATCCCCACTTCTCCCTCCCCATCTTTTCTCTCTTTGTTATGTTATGTTATGTTATTTTGAGGCACACACTTCCTCCAACTTTGGTAGCAGAAGGTTCTCCCAGCTCCAGCTCCCAGCAGCAGCTAACCAACCAGCAGCCAACTTTGAAGGAAGAAGGTCCGCCTTACACTGAGCCGCCGAGTTACAAGCTCCGCCCCCCGGGTCCGGAAGGAACCAAAAGGCGCCCAGCTCCGCTCCTGCTCTCACTCCTGCGTCCTTTAAAAGGCCGGCAGGAAGCAAGGCGCACACACTCGCCTACGAGCCGCCTAGAAAGGAGCATTTTCGCTTCCAACGACTCTACAAAAAAAAAAAAGGCTTTGGCCTGCTAGACAAAAAAGAATACCGATAGACAACCCGGCAGTCACTTCGAGGAGCCGCGGTCTTCCCTACGTTCCCTGTGGAGAGAGCCTCACCTAAGGGTATCGCTGGAAGATCGCAGTAACTCACTGGTATAAGTGACTTTTGCCAACTGTTCCTCCTACTCCACCTTTCTTTTCTTCGTACCGGCGACAGAGTCAGGATCGGGCCTTAGGCAAGCCCGCTCCGCGCTCTTTAGCCACCGGGGCCTCTAGTGTTGGCTAGAGCAGCCTAGAGACACCCCGGGAGCGTACAATCCCTACCTCAGGGCTAGATATTCAGGGTCTCCTCTCTCCATCTAGGATCCCCCTCGGGATATAGGTTCTAGGGCGACAGGAAACAACAATAGGTTGTTTATAGGCCACTCGTGGTTGTAGCACCCTAAAGGCTGTAGCGCCAAAAGGCTGTAGCGCCACTCACGCCTAATAAAATGCATAAACTGTGAAGGGGAACACACAGCGGTCTCCTTTAAATGTCCCATAAAACGTGAGAGTCAGCAACAACAAAACTCTCCAAAACCTACCCCAATTACAACTACCTATGCACAAGCCACCACACCCAATACTTCCACACAAACTACTTCTAACACAAACACAAACTCAGAGAAACTTCTGTTTGCAGAAATTATCATAAAATATTCAATTCAGACCTCTTTTGGCGACTTAAAAAAGCAAGCTGAAACCATGAATTCCCTGCTTGAGTATAACGGTTGCCCCACAATAAAGCTTCCACCAAACTTCCAACAAACCAACCAACAACACTTTAAACAACATTTCCAACAAAACGAAGAGATACACACTCCAACACCCCCACTTCAGCAACCCGAACTTACCACACCCAACGACACCAGTTCCCTCTCACCTAGGGACATGGGCTCCGAAGAAGACCCAGCTTCTGGGGAATCGCAGCCCCAGAAGTCCCATCCAACACAATCCACTCCTACCACTACCATTACCAGTGCCATTACTTCTACCAACACAACCAACAACACCACAAAAAAGACTGACACAAAACGCCTGCTCACAAACCAACCCCAACCTTCACCCCCATCTACACGAACCGCATTTAAGGGTAGGAAAAACACCTAACACACTCAACAATGATCACAGTAGTACAACTAAACTGTCACGGTTTCTGGAATAACAGACACCTTATCTCATAAGCAATTCGATATATCGATCCAGACATCGTCCTTCTGAACCACACAGGCACACCTCTTAAACCCATCAAACTTTACGGATACAACACACGCTACACAACAGGTACGCGCCATGATGGCGTAGCTATCATGGTAAAATGTACCATCAAACACATCCACATAACCGACTGGCCTTCAGCTCACTTCCTGGCCACCAAGATCGAAACACAAAACGGGCAATTTCTAATCGCCACAACGTACAGCAGACCGGATACTGGGCTCCCTCTCACCAGCCTCAACAATCTCTTCAACCTTAATGACCTTAATTCCTTAATTCAGACCTTAATGCCAGTCACACAGCATTTCGACATAACAAGAACAACCAACACGGACACGAACTTCTGCAACTCACACAACTAAAACGCCTCCGTTTCCTTGGCCCTGACTTTCCTACCTGCTATACCCACAATGGGAATGGCAGGCCGGATCTCATTCTCTCCAATCGGCAGTCCCTACCTTTCCACCACCACATCTCCCACGGACCCCTCTGTGGTTCAGACCACGTTCCCATAATCCTAAAAATATCCTCCAACCCCATATCTATCCCATCCCCACCTGTCCCCGACTACCGCTCCGCCGATTGGGAGGGATTCAGGGAAACACTTACAGATCTACACCGACCAACACAGCTCGAAGGCCAACCATATACAGAAATAGACAGCGCCCTAGAGAAACTACACAGTGACATCCTGACATCATCCAACAGACACACCCCAAAGAAACAACAATTCACATAGACATCAGACCCTCCATAAAAACACAACGACTACTAGTGTGCTACAGAACACGCTTTTTAAAAAACATGAACAGCCTCATTCCCATCTACAGAGACCTCTGCACCCTTCGCACACACATACTAAATAGCCTACAGGATGATCACAGCGCTCACTGGAGGACTCTAGTCTCCCGTATGGACGGAGCTCGCTGTAGAAACCCTACTCAGTTCTGGCACATGGTGCACAAGCTGAAGGGATGCCAGCGGGAAAGATTCGAGTACCTCCTAGTGAACGGTGATCGAGTCACCAACCCAGACCAGGTCACCAACACCTTCCAGACACACTGGCGTAACTCCTTCCAACCACACCCTCTCCCTCTTCATGAGCCCAGTATTGCCCACATACACCATATCACCGATATTGTGCGCCAAAACCTAGCAAACACACTACCACATAACATTATACACTTAACACGACTAGACCCACAACACCCTCTCATCACACCCATTGAGGAGGAAGATGTCGCCAGGTTGCTCAGGCACACTCCGCGGCGAGCCCCCGGCCCCTCAGGAGTCACCTGGCCAATGGTGCGGAGCCTTCCTCCAGAAATCATATCCAGCCTGACAAAAATATTCAATGCTTGCCTCGCCTCTGGATACTTCCCAAAGGCTTTTAAAATTTCAAACATCACCCTAATTGCCAAGCCCGAAAAAAACTCTCACTTACCAGAAAACTATCGCCCCATAAGGCTCCTTGAAATTCTTGGAAAAACATTTGAGCGTCTAATCAATTTAAGATTGAGAGCGTTCCTCGAAGGTAACGGATTGCTGGCACCACAGCAGTTTGGTTTCCGGAGGAACGCCTCAACTGAGGACGCACTTAACAGCATAGTAGCCTACCTAAATTTCAACAAGCCATATTACAAGACAGCCCTCGTGACAAAAGATGTCAAAAAAGCTTTTGACACCGTTTGGCACACCAGTTTAAAATACAAAATTTGTAATAACTTCAATCTCCCTTTTTTAACACAACGCATCTTGTGTAATTTTCTGGAAGAGAGACAGACAAGAATCCGCCACCAGGGCAACTTTTCGACATTTTTTACCCCCCAGGCTGGAGTCCCACAAGGCTCCGTACTCTCCCCAACCCTTTTTAACATGTACACAGCTGACCTACCCCTCCCAGCCCACAATGACTCACTAACTATTCAATACGCGGACGATGTAACGCAATTGGCCCGTGCCAGGTCGTTAGATCTCCTAACCGACAAAATTCAACGGGAACTGATAGCGACTAGCCTATAGGAGATGAAATGGCGAATTCTCTCCCATCCCGAAAAATCAAAAGTCACTTATTTCAACATTAAATGAAGTCAGCCCCGCCAAATCTCACTAAACAGAATTGATCCAATCCCCACCCCAATTCCCATCAGTAACAACAACAAAGTAACTTCAATATACATATAAAACAAAAAGCAACCATAGCCGCCATTGCCCTGAGCAGCCTGGAAAGATTTCGCGACAGCAGTACAAAAACAAAACTTCACCTCTACAAAGCTTTCATTCTCCCTCTCTTAACCTACTGCCCTCTTGCCCTCTCTCTCTCTGCTCCCTCCAACCTCTCTAAACTTCAGAAGGTTCAAAACCGAGCAATTCGTTTCGCTCTTGGGACGAAATGGTTCGACTTCCGAACCTCTCTCTCCATTCACGAGGAGTCCAACATCCCCCCTCTTAACATAACACTCCACAATAGAATCGAAAAACAACTAAGCTCCTTCTCTGACAGACACACAATCACATACAATTTCATTACCAACCTCCCCCCAGCTTTCCGTCACCTGCCGCACTGCAATCTCCTTGATCCTCCCACTGTGCCTCCTGAACCTGTCTTCTAATAATGGACTCCTCCTTTCTTCCCTTCACTATCTCCTTTCTCTGTACCACTCATGGTGTCTGAGTGGCATCATCGTCGTTCTCTCATTCACGTCGGTGGGCCCGAGTGCCAACACCTAGTGGTTTTTTCATATTTTTTGTCTTATGGTTTTGTATTCACATTTTTGTTTTTATGCATTTATTTTTCTGTCTCGCAGCCTAGGTTTTAAGGTGGCACCGGACAGCTCCTGGGAAAGGGACGCGACAAAAAACACCGCCATTAACATACCACGCCTCTGACCGAAGGAGTGGGGTCGTGTGCCAACACCTAGTGGTTTTTTCATATTTTTTGTCTTAGGGCTTTGTATTCATATTTTTGTTTTTTATACATTATTTTCTTGCCTCGCACCCTAGGTTTTAAGGGGGCACCGGACCACTTCCAGAGAGACGGGGATAGCACGAACCGCACTCCTCCCACTGACGTCACGGCAATGGGGCCTCCGGCCGTCGGCATGACGTTCCGGTAGCGGTACCCCCCGAGGCAGTTAAGGAGCGGCCAGTACTGATGATGGGGACGGTAACCACACCATTCAGTGGAAGCCACTTCACCCCCCACACAGAGGTAGTCGGGTGCGGCAAGGGCTGGGCAGGAAGGTAGTCAAGAGATGGTGGGGCGGGGCCCTGGAAGCATCCATGCAGGAATCCCCATTCACCCCCCGCCACCAGCGACTTACCGCGTGCAAGCAGATGGTATTAGATTTGACCCCTCGTTGCGGTGAGGGAGCCTTTTCGAGCCTCTGTCATTGCACATCCTACCATCACGTCAATCATTATCACAAACCATCCTCATCCTCCCCATGCATACTCGTATAATATCACGACATTTTTTATATTTGCTTTTTTTTAGCAGGTTGGCCTTTTTGCAGGACGAGTCACAGGACACGAGAAGAAAGGACCGACACCGCTTTTTCATCCACCATATTACATCACACAATAAATATCCCGGCCATCACCAAATCACTCTACTACTATCCGTGGTTCGGAACCCACGTAAAACTGTAGGTCCCTCCGCTATACGGATGTACTTCTTCCTCTGTCCTTCTTTGAACCAATAAAAAGCTTAAAAAAAAAACTTTTTACTCTGACTGTGCTTCACTCCTCTTTCACATCCTGATGGTGCAGGCTCTGAATAGTCTGGCCCCTAACTTGTGCATGGTTTGGCCAGAGGTTTTGGGTGCGTGGGCGGCGTCCGTGGCTGTGGCTGTGTTGGGCTGGGCTTGCTCGGTTGGTGGCTGACTCTCCTGCTTTCCCCGATAAGGACCTTGTCTCCCTTGCCATCTTAGAATGAATATAACACGTTAAAAAAAAAAAAAAAAAAAAAAAAAAAAAAAAAAAAAAATGTCCTTTCATAATTCAAATTGCGCCTGGGTTAAGCCCCAGTGACTATTTCTCCTACTACAATTCCCTTCTTATCACCCCCCTTTTCTTCCCACTATCCCCACTTCTCCCTCCTCATCTTTTCTCTCTTTGTTATGTTTTTTATGTTATTTTGAGGCACATTCGTGAGCTTCCTGTTAGACCGTTCGGACGTCGTACTAGCAGCTCTCATCACCATGACTGGCCGCGGCAAGGGAGGCAAGGGTCTTGGAAAGGGAGGCGCCTGCGTCACCGTAAGGTTCTGCGTGATAACATCCAAGGAATCACCAAGCCTGCTATCCGTCGTCTAGCTCGCCGAGGTGGCGTCAAGCGCATCTCTGGTCTCATCTACGAGGAGACTCGTGGGGTGCTCAAGGTGTTCCTTGAGAACGTTATCAGGGATGCTGTCACCTATACCGAGCACGCCAAGCGTAAGACCGTTACTGCCATGGACGTTGTCTACGCCCTCAAGCGTCAGGGCCGTACCCTGTACGGATTTGGTGGTTAAATCGCTCCATTATTGAGATGGTGCCAGCTATTCAGCTTGCATTATCATCATTGAATAACATCATCTCCCAGACCTTTTTAAGGTCCACAAACATGAAAAGAAAGAAGGACCATAGACTACTATTATTACTACTACTTTCTCATAACCATGTTCACTATCACTATCTGAGCTAAGAAAAGAAACCATTATTATTTATAACCATCTTTCTCACTTCATCAGGTCTTCTCCAAGTATCATTATTATTATTATTATTATCATTATTATTATTATTATTATTATTATTATTATTATTATTATTATTATTATTATTATTATTATTATTATCATTGACTTATTTCAATGATCACGCCCCTCATCGTTCTCAGTTTCTCATAAAACAAAATATACATTGAGATGAAGAAGACGCTCAACATTATCACAATAGGCAACACATCTAATCAACTCTCCACTGTGACACACAGCAGGTACATTAGTAGAAATATAGTATACTCGTACATATTTATTCTCGGTCACTTGCGTGCCTGACTAAATAATAATAATAATAATAACAAATAACTAACTCGAAAATAAATACACTACTTGCTTATTATTGATATACCAGTATAGTCTACACAACTCTCTAGATGTTTGAACGTGTGGCTCCGAAGAGGAGCCGGATTGATGGTGATATTGGCTGAAGGGGAGGGAGGCCCTTTATTTACTTCTTCTCAGTCTTCTTGGGAAGGAGCACGGCCTGAATGTTGGGCAGCACGCCACCCTGTGCAATGGTGACTCCGGAGAGGAGCTTGTTAAGTTCCTCGTCGTTGCGGATGGCCAGCTGCAGGTGACGTGGAATGATGCGAGTCTTCTTGTTGTCACGGGCGGCATTGCCGGCAAGCTCAAGGACTTCAGCAGCCAGGTACTCCATAACTGCCACAAGGTACACGGGGGCACCAGCACCCACGCGCTCGGCGTAGTTGCCTTTCCTTAGAAGGCGATGAATCCTGCCGACCGGGAACTGGAGTCCAGCACGACTGGAACGGGACTTTGACTTTCCCTTCACCTTTCCTCCCTTGCCGCGTCCAGACATGATAATGGATGTTGTGGTAGTAGTAGTAGTAGTTGTTGTTGTTGGTGATAAATGAGGAGCGCGAGTACTCTAACCTCGTCGGTAGCTCTGCGAGCAAGTAGTGAATTTTGGGAAAAACGGCTATATATACGCGAGATCAGATCGGCCCAGAGCGCGTCTGGACCAATCAGGACGCTCGCTGAGGTGGCGACTCTTGATCCTGAGTAGGCACGCTGATATATATACCACTTTTCAACTGAGAAAACGCACGACTCAGGATTGAGCAGTAAGGACGTGCTCCTTCCCATCTCCAAGAAGACGCCGCTGAAGAGGCAGAAGACATCGAAGAAACCCTAGAAAAAGCCCTGAAGAGTCTAAATAGGTTGCCAAGAGCGCCGCCTTCTCCAGCAGGACATCTAAGGGCAAGACGAATCGTCTCCGGGCGACTCTGGCCCCTCCAAGGGCGTCTACGACAGGAGAAAACAGGGCAGCTCCAATAGGGAATCATTAGCAGGGGTTGCTGCACGCACCGCGCCGCTACCCTGCACTGGCCAAAATCATACTTACCTGGCACAGGAGACACCCGAAAAAGAAGGAAACTTCCTTTTCCTTGGCCTTTATCGCATCGCTTCCACCGGTGCTCCCTCGGCACCCAGGCCCCCATCATCCACTTCTGTAACCACACAGTGCCAGGCAATTGCCCTCTCCACTCCAGTGCCACTCCAGTGCCAGCGTGCCACAAGGATGAGCTACAAGTGCCAGTGCCAGCAACAGTCTACACACTCACCAAGCGAAGACCAGGCCTCCACAAACAACTCAACGCAGCAGTGAGAAGTCTCCAGAAGTGTTCTCAACCACTACACTGCCAGGCGATAACCCCTTCCCCTCCTTCCCACCACAGTGCCCAGGATGTACTCCCCTCTCCCCCCCCCCATTCCCAGTGCCCAGGAATAATCCCCTTCACCCCACAGTGACGTTCTCCCGAGTGCCGTGATGTGCTACCCACCCTTCTACAGTGCCCAGGATTAATCCCCCAGTGCCCAGGAATACTACCCCTACCCCCCACAACCCCACAGTGTCTCAGTGACGTGTTCCATAGTGCCGCGATGTCCTTCCCGCTCCTCCACAGTGACCAGGATTGAACTCCCTGTCCCAGTGTGCCCTCTTACCCTCCCCTTCCCCACCCCCAACCTCCCACCCTCCCACCCCTACCCTCCCACCCCCACCCTCCCTACACTCCCACCCCCACCCCCACCCCAACCCCCCCACCCCCCACCCCCCCTCGTCCCAGTGTTTCCGCCCTAGTGTTCCCTGTCCTGTGACCCTCAGTGACCCTCAGTGCCACCCCCTTCACCGCGCGGAGAAATGCTTGGCCCTGGATAAGGCACTACTTAGCAGCAATGACTCGGGTGCGAATAAAGCATGCCCGGGCCAATGACCTCGCCACTCGGCGAAGGCTCCTGCATATTCTGGCCCCAGAGGTGAAGATTACCCGTCTGATCCCAGCACGTGATGCCATAATTGTGATCACAGGATCAATGCAAGATGCTGACTTAATCTTCAGCTCTGGGAAACATGAGAAACTCACCGAGGATGGCTTCAGCGCACTCATGCCCCCTACCCTTCGGGCTCAACGATCGGTGGTCTGCACTAGACTGGACGATCTTGTGTACGAGCATGATGCAAACGAAATCCTGGACGAAGTCGAAAAGGAACAGAGTTGGGCAAAAGTCCAAGAAGTTTACAAGTTCCCACGCTCCAAGAATGTCAAGATCACCTTCGAGACGAGTGACATGGCCAAGAAAGCTACTGAAACGGGACTGTTGATGTTCTGCATGTCTATCCCCCCATCCCAAGTGCACCAAGAAGAGTACATAGAGCTCATAACGTGTAACCGTTGTTATGCAGTGGAGGATCATGTTACAAGGCTCTGTAACAAACCCCAGGGGTACTCAATGTGCTCCAATTGTGCCAAGGAGGGGCATCAGCACTGGGAATGCAGAACCCAGGAACGAAGATGCATCAACTGTAACGAAGCACACCATGCGACGGCAATGAAATGCATGGTGAGGAAGCAAGCCCTCAGGGAAAAACAAAATAGCCTGAGACAGAAGAGGATACAAGGAGCAACTACAACCTATGCACAGGCTACAACCACTAATGGTATCCCTGACTCAACTGGCCAACACATGACCGGCTTAATGTGCCTCCTACATGCACATCTGGCCAATGTAGCAGAGCCAGGATCCTTCTAAAAAACTCTTTCCGAGAGCTTGGCAAAAAATGGGATCCCTGAGGTTAAACTTGCGCCTATCAAGAACACGGCAGCCCTTATCACAGCCCTGACTGCAGGAAAAAGTGCCCCCGTCCCTCCCCAGAGAAGTGTCGTCGAACAAGAACAGGCAGTCACAGCCGAAAGAATTAGCGCGGAAAACACACTCCAGGTACAGGAAGACTCAGACGGGGACTCCACATCTCCAGCAGGAAGTGACAGCGAGGACGACCACTCGGACGAGGAAGTTAATGGACTGGAGGTTGTCATCGTAAAGAAAAACACCGACATGTGGCCCCGAACTCGCACCTTCCCCCATATGGAAAGAGGGGTAAGGGAAGGACGCTACAAGATCCGTCATAACCTCAGTGCCAGTGACTACGACCTTGTTATAGATCGCCTCAGGAAAATGGACCGCCCTGTGGATCACCTCCTCACTTCAGTACGGGACGCAGTCTTCGATACCATGCCATCTGGACCCTTCACCTCTTCAGAGCCATCACTCAAGAAGAGGAGAGGAAGGAAGAAGAAGACCCAGACAGCATAATGCAGCGACTCAAGGTAATCCAGCACAATGTATTACACTGGACGACTCGTAAGTACGACTTATGTAACACTTACCGACAGTTTGACCCGGACGTCATACTAATTAACGGACACGGACTACCAGACGAAAACAGACTTAGGATTCCTGGATTTCGAGTTCACCAGATGAACTCTAGTGGTGAGCAAAATGATGGAGTGGCGATAGCAGTCAGATGCTCGCTCACTCACAGAATTCAGGATGACTTTCTTTCTGACACCTTAGCTGTTGACATAGAGACATTCGATGGGACCTTGACAATTGCAACTACATATTTACCTCCTAGACGACAGTACATCCCCCACCCCGATTTCATGAGACTCATACGTAGGCAGACACCGATGCTTTTCGCAGGAGACTTGAACGCCTGACACCAGACACTAGGGTATGGTACTACGAATCAGGTAGGCCGTGATCTCACGGACTATTTTAGACGACAAACCGCGAGACACATTGGCCCTAATTTTCCGACCTACTATGGACTTCTCTCCTCCACTTCACCTGACATTGTCTTCTCCAATCAAACCTTCCACTATGCTCATTCTCTCTCCCCTGGCCCGCTAACTAGTAGTGATCACATACCAATCATTATTGACATTTCAACTTCTCCTATTCTCACTCCGACCCCCCTTTCTTACTCCTTTCATAGGGTTGACTGGGACTCCTTTCAGGAGGACGAAAGCTTAGACATGACAGACGCAATTGACATCTCCCGAGCGAGTCTCGAGGAGATAGACACAGCACTAGCGGACTGGATGACAAAGGTAAAAGACACTGCGGACCGACACATACCAAAAACACAGTACAGACTAGAACCTGCCCCAAGACCGACTAGACAAACACAGATGACAAGGATACAATTCAATGCACTGCGACAAAGAGCACAACTTCATGGCTGGACGAACGACGACTATAGAAGATACGTTAGACTTAGACTTACGCTCCATGAATTAAGGAGAGACGAAGCCAGGCGACACTGGGGACGGACTCTGGAGGGTCTGGCTTCAAGGTGCAAGGAGCCCAGGAGGTTCTGGGCTCAGGTCAAACGCCTATCTGGACGAACAAAAGGACAAGACTCATACCTACTTGACAGGAACGGACAAAGACACTACAGTAATGTTGACAAAGCCAGACTATTTACTAGGAAATGGGAAACAGTTTTCCAAGACGACGACGAGGACTATGAGGACAATGACATGGTGCTGGATTACCTTGCAGTCCACAGACATCACACCACTCCGCACCAGGAAGCGGACCCCACGAGGCTGGCGGGTGACTCCCCACTCACCTGCTTCATCTCCCTAGAAGAGCTAAAAGCAGCCATTAGGTCAAGCAAGCCCACCTGCCCTGGCAGCAGTGGGATCAACAGGACAATTCTCGCCCACCTCCCACCTCCTGCTCTTGCTCGACTCCGGGACATCTTCAACTCTGCCCTGTCGGCAGGTTATTTTCCAGACGGGCTTAAAGAAGCGGAGATGAAGATGATAGCCAAGCCTGGCAAGGCTCTAACACAACCGGACAGCTATCGGCCCATCTCCCTCCTGGAGGTGCCAGGAAAAATGTTCGAGAGGGTCATTGGCAGGAGGCTGCGTGACCACCTGGATGAGGGACACCTGTACAACACGGCACAATATGGTTTCCGTCGGGGAAGAGGCACGACGCACGCCATAGCTGTGGCAACAGAGACTCTGGCACTCCACCAGGCACTGGGACATCGGTGCAACCTAGTACTCAGAGATGTAAGCAAGGCGTTCGACAAAGTGTGGCACTTGGGGCTTAAGTTCAAGGTGCTGCACTTGGGGCTCCCGGGCCCTGTCGAGCGCCTTCTCTGCGACTTTTTGGACGATAGGAGTGCCAGAGTGCGTGTCGGCACCTACAGCGGACCGCCCTTCCCGCTGCAGACAGGGGTGCCACAGGGAAGTGTCCTCTCCCCGACGCTATATACCATATTCACAGGAGACTGTCCTGCCTCCCAGGCAGGAATAAACGTCCAGTATGCGGACGACGTCTCCCAGGTAGTCTTCCATCCAGGAAGGTCGCGCCTGATGCTAAATGCGAGGACCGGGCGGGAAATTACGCGAGTCAGCACGTTCGAGGAAGAATGGAGAATAAGAACAAACATGGCTAAATTCTCAGTCATAGCACCAGCCACGCAGAACACTAAACTTCTGCTGGTCGATGAGGAAGCCGTCGAGTTCAGCCCCAGCGGGAAACTACTGGGCCTTCACGTCTCAGGGCGAGGGTACTCGGCCCACATCTCCCAGAGGGTGGAGAGGGGCAAGGCTGTCTTGGCCCTCCTCCGACGTTTTCGAGAGCTGGACAGCAAGGTCAAGCTCCACCTGGTCAAGACCATGGTGCTGCCTGTCCTAACGTACCCACCTGTCCCTCTACATGCCCTCACCCAGACTGCCCACCGCCGCCTCCAGAGAGTACAAAATGCTGCACTTCGGATTGCGGCTGGTGTCCGGTGGATGATTTCAAGAGCTCTGAATCCCTTCATATGGACTCAGACACCCCCCCGGTCAACATACGTCTACACCAACAAGCGGCACAGATGTGGCAGCGCATGGCCGAGGAGGACTGGGAGCAGTACCGGACCCTGAGACAGCTCCATAAAGCAGCGCCACAGTCGCAGCACTCATGGTTTCCCAGAAGCTTGTGGGCGCTGGAACGGACCCCTAACCCGGAACCACTTTATAAATAAGTCTATTATGTATTAATGTAAAAATGTATTATGTAAAAATTAAGTAATTTATTTCCCATTGTAAATAAACATCCTACATCATCTCACAATATAAATATGTTACTTTAAGGATATATACAATATGTAAAGAAATAAATACCCCCATATAAGCTTCAAACAACATGTAAACTTTCATATTAAATATAGTTTCTAATATGTATAATAATAGCAGGTCGGATCGCCCGGCAACTTTTGTACTTTGACTTATTTCTGTATCTCTTACTCTGTACTTCCCCCTCCCCCCTATTTTGTATCTCCCCCAACTTTACTCAATAAACTTTGAAACTTTGAAACTTTGAAAACGCACACTCGTTCTCACAGCAGTACGGCGACACTATGCCTCCCAAAGCATCAGGAAAGGCTGCCAAGAAAGCTGGCAAGGCACAGAAGGCCATTGCCAAGGGCGACAAGAAGAAGAAGCGCAGGAGGAAGGAGAGCTACTCCATCTACATCTACAAGGTGCTCAAGCAAGTCCACCCAGACACTGGCGTGTCCTCCAAGGCCATGTCAGTCATGAACTCGTTCGTGAATGACATTTTCGAGCGCATCGCTGCCGAGGCATCCCGCCTGGCACACTATAACAAGCGCTCCACCATCACCAGCCGGGAAATCCAGACCGCTGTCCGTCTTCTTCTGCCTGGTGAACTGGCAAAACACGCTGTTTCTGAAGGCACCAAGGCTGTTACCAAGTATACCTCCTCCAAGTAAACAGGCGGCCAGTATACTGCTGCCAGTATAAAATAATACCCGGCTCCATTGGAGCCACACTTGAAAAGGAAAAAAGATACGATATAGACAAATGCATTATTATTATAATTATTGTTATTATTATTAATATTATTATTATTATTATTTTTATTATTATTATTATTATTATTATTATTATTATTATCATTATTAATATTATTAATATTGTTGTTTTTATTATGATTATTATTATAATAATTATTGTATCATTATTATTATTATTATTATTATTATTATTATTATTATTATTATGCTTATTATTATCGTGATTATTATTCTGTGGAGATAAAGAAAAGATAAAAAAAAAAAATAGAGATAAAGAAAGATAAAAATTCTCCCAAGTGAAAGAGATATGGCCATGGAAGAGGAAATAATAATAATAATAATAATAAAAAAAAGGGGGAAGGATATTGAGTTGAAAGTCGAAAGTTAATTATTAACCTGATACTGAAAGATGGAAAATAAATATTTTCTTCCACAAAACCAAACAGATTGTCTATGAAAATTCTTTAATGAAAGAGATGTTTGGCCCTAAAAAGGGCCTAGATATTGCTGTTATGAAGATCATTCGTGGATGACTTCTTAGGCACGCTCGCCACGGATGCGACGAGCCAGTTGGATGTCCTTTGGCATGATAGTCACGCGCTTGGCATGGATGGCGCACAGGTTGGTATCCTCAAACAGACCCACGAGGTAAGCCTCGGAAGCTTCCTGGAGAGCCATGACAGCAGAGGACTGGAAGCGGAGGTCAGTCATGAAATCCTGAGCAATTTCACGCACCAGGCGCTGGAAAGGCAGTTTCCTGATAAGCAGCTCAGTGCTCTTCTGATAACGGCGGATCTCACGGAGAGCAACGGTTCCAGGCCTGTAACGGTGGGGTTTCTTGACACCTCCAGTGGCTGGAGCAGACTTGCGAGCTGCCTTTGTAGCAAGCTGCTTGCGGGGCGCCTTGCCACCAGTGGACTTGCGAGCCGTTTGCTTGGTACATGCCATAGTTGTGGTAACAACAACTCACAACGAACACTCAGCTGAGTCTGCCCGCGCTTCCCACAAAATCCCTTTATATATGAATCGGGTGGGCCCGACGACTCCAACCCTGCCTTGTGATTGGTCAGAAACGTCCAGTGAGGCTCATCGCCCACGCAGTCACGCATGAAAGATGTGATCATTATTGTTAGTCTAATTCATTTTTTTCTTATTCTTATTCTTATTCTTATTCTTTCTTCCCTCATTCATAACAAATCTTGGAAAATATACAGCAGAACTGACATGTCATTTAAAATTCTAAGACAATTAGCAAGAAAGTTGTGATATTCTTATTTTTTTCATTCTTTTTATTCTATTTTTTTCTTATTCTTGTCATAATTAATATTGTTATCTTTATTATTTTCATTTTTTTTTTATTATTCTTCCTTATCTTATTCTTATTTATCCTACTTTTAGAGAGATGAGGCTTGTGCGGTCACCCATCCAAGTTCTGCCCGGACCCCCTGCTTAACCTTGCTGATCCCGCCGTCAGCTGATTGGTCAAGAGCGGAGAACAAGGTGTTGGGAGGGCTTATTTCTCTTATTCTTATTCTTTCCTGTATTGTTGTTGCATTGTTGTGCTGAAAATGTTGGAAAATATGCACTAAAATTAACCCTTCATTCATAATTCTACGACAATTAGCAAGAGAGATATATTATTACTTTTTTCCCTTATTTTTGTTCTTTTTATTCTTAATCTTCTTATTTTTATTATAGTTGTTATTGTTATTTTATTATTTTCGTTTTTCGTTCATTCTCCTCATTCTTATTGCTATTTTTTTCTATTCTCAGAGAGATGAGGCTTTTGTGGTCACCCATCCAAGTTCTTCCCGGACCCCCTGCTTAACTGCGCTGATCCCGCCGTTAGCTAATTGGCCAAGACCGGAGAACTAGGTGTTGGGAGGCCTTCTTTCTATTATTCTTATTCTTTCTTCCCCCATTCATATCGTTGTATTGGAAATGTTGGAAAATATACAAAAGAATTCACCCTTCTATGACAATTAGGAAGAAAGACATGGGATGCTTTCTTTCTTTTTTTTTTATATTCCTTTATTGTAATTTTTCTTATTCTTGTTATAATAATTCTTACTGTTATCTTTATTACTTAAAATTTTCGTTCATTCTCCCTATTCTTATTCTTATTTTTTATTTATTTATTTTTTTTTCAGACTGATGAGGCTTGTGTAGTCACCCATCCAAGTATTGCCCGAAACCCCTGCGTAATCTCGACGATTTCATTTGACAATACCTATTTACTTATTTATTTATTATTATATTTATTTAAAAAAAAAAAAAAAGAAGAAAAGAAGATGAAGAATAAGGTATGTAATCGAAATACTCTCTCTATACTGTAGCAATAGTTTAGCTGGATGTGCTTGTATTGTCTCAAAAATACTTGCAATATCTGCAATTGTAACCTGCAGTGTCGGCATAATGCATAATTAAGCAATGAAAAGAAAAATTAATAAAAGAATAAATGAAAAAAAGAAAGAAAAAAGATACAATTAACAACTAAATATATTAGCTACCCCTCTACTTTCTTTATCACTGCAGAAAAATGGAAACATTTTAACGTAGACTTGTCAAAATTCAACTGAAATTAAGGGTTAAATAAGGATCGTCACCCCTTCCCCAGAGGATATTCATTGTCTTTGAATATATATATATATATATATATATATATATATATATATATATATATATATATATATATATATATATATATATATATATATATATATATATATATATATATATATATATATATATTCTTTTTATTTAAAGTCTTATTTACTCATGTTAATTCTTCTTCACTAAGAGACAGAGAGAGAGAGAGAGAGAGAGAGGTAACGTCCTTGAGGATAGCAGCTCGTCTACGCTCCGCTCAGTGATCAGCGTTAGAATGTAATTCCTCATTTCTTTAAAAAAAAAAAAAAAAAAAAAAAACAGAAACTTTATTTAGGGGGCTTGCTGGAAACAAACTACAATGGAGGAAAGAACAATATGTCTGCTATATGACCCACCCAGTTAAATTTTCAAGAAGCAAACGCAAGTTGGAAAATACGAGGAAGATAAATTTTCATTTATACACGTTTTATGGTAATTTCTGCCACGCCTTCCTCTATTCATCAAACGTCACTGACACTTATTCCCTTTATTTTTTACTTTACAGAATCTTTTGTAGGGCAAGACTCTAGAGGATATGTGCTTTCATAAGGTCTATAATGCTTTGCTTATCATAGAGACAAAAAAAAAATAATAATAATAAAAATATATTAATTAATTAATAAAAAAAATCAAAATAAATAGATATATAAATTAATTATTTATCAAATAAATTTCTATGCTTCACCTTTATAGCATTCGTATGAATGTCAAAACAAAACAAAAAAATATAAATATAAATATTAATATGAAAAAAAAAATTACTAAATATATGAAAAATAGCATTACTACTACTACTACTACTACTACTACTACTACTGCTACTACTACTACTATTTTTTTTTTTTTTTATGTAGGAAGGACACTGGCCTAGGGCAACAAAAATGTAATAAAAAAAATGCCCACTGAAATGCCAGTCCCATACAGGGGTCAAAGCAGTGGTCAAAAAATGATGAATAAGTGTCTTGAAACCTCCCTCTTGAAGGAATTCAAGTCATAGGAAGGTGGAAATACGGAAGCAGGCAGGGAGTTCCAGAGTTTACCAGAGAAAGGGATGAATGATTGAGAATACTAGTTAACTCTTGCGTTAGAAAAGTGGACAGAATAGAGGTGAGAGAAAGAAGAAAGTCTTGTGCAGCGAGGCCACGGAAGGAGGGGAGGCATGCAGTTAGCAAGATCAGAAGAGCAGTTAGCATGAAAATAGCGGTAGAAGACAGCTAGATATGCAACATTGCGGCGGTGAGAGAGAAGCTGAAGACAGTCAGTTAGAGGAAAGGAGTTGATGAGACGAAAAGCTTTTGATTCCACCCTGTCTAGAAAAGCAGTATGAGTGGAACCCCCCTCAGACATGTGAAGCATACTCCATACATGGACGGATAAGGCCCTTGTACAGAGTTAGCAGCTGGGGGGGTGAGAAAAACTGGCGGAGACGTCTCAGAACACCTAACTTCATAAAAGCTATTTTAGCTAGAGATGAGATGTGAAGTTTCCAGTTCAGATTATAAGTAAAGGACACACCGACGATGTTCAATGTAGAAGAGGGGGACAGTTGAGTGTCATTGAAGAAGAGGGGATAGTTGTCTGGAAGGTTGTGTCGAGTTGATAGATGGAGGAATTGATTTTTTGAGGCATTGAACAATATCAAGTTTGTTCTGCCCCAATGAGAAATTTTAGAAAGATCAGAAGTCAGGCGTTCTGTGGCTTCCCTGCGTGATATGTTTACCTCCTGAAGGGTTGGACGTCTATGAAAAGACGTGGAAAAGTGCAGGGTGGTATCTTCAGCGTAGGAGTGGATAGGACAAGAAGTTTGGTTTAGAAGATCATTAATGAATAATAAGAAGAGAGTGGGTGACAGGACAGAACCCTGAGGAACACCACTGTTAATTGATTTAGGAGAAGAACAGTGACCGTCTACCACAGCAGCAATAGAACGGTCAAAAAGGAAACTTGAGATGAAGTAAACAGAGAGAAGGAGAGAAACCGTAGGAGGGTAGTTTGGAAATCAAAGCTTTGTGCCAGACTCTATCAAAAGCTTTTGATAATTATGTCCAAGGCAACAGCAAAAGTTTCACCAAAATCTCTAAAAGAGGATGACCAAGACTCAGTAAGGAAAGCCAGAAGATCACCAGTAGAGCGGCCTTGACGGAACCCATACTGGCGATCAGATAGAAGGTTGTGGAGTGATAGATGTTTAAGAATCTTCCTGTTGAAGATAGATTCAAAAACTTTAGATAGGCAGGAAATTAAAGCAATAGGATGGTAGTTTGAGGGATTAGAACGGTCACCGTTTTTAGGAACAGGTTGAATGTAGGTAAACTTCCAGCAAGAAGGAAAGGTAGTGTTGACAGACAGAGCTGAAAGAATTTGAATAGGCAAGGTGCAAGCATGGAGGCATTGTTTCGGAGAACAATAGGAGGGACCCCATCCGGTCCATAAGCCTTCCGAGGGTTTAGGCCAGCGAGGGCATGGAAAACATCATTGCGAAGAATTTTAATAGGTGTCATGAAGTTGTCAGAGGGTGGAGGAGAGGGAGGAACAAGCCCAGAATCGTCCAATGTAGAATTTTTAGCAAAGGTTTGAGCAAAGATTTCAGCTTTAGAAATAGATGCGATAGCAGTGGTGCCATCTGGTTGAAATAGAGTAGGGAAAGAAGAAGCAGCAAAGTTATTGGAGATACTTTTTGGCTAGATGCCAGAAATCACGAAGGGAGTTAGAGAGAGAGAGAGAGAGAGAGAGAGAGAGAGAAAGAGAGAGAATGTGTGTGTGTGTATATGTGTCGGTTGGGTTGTGAAGGATGGGAAAAACCAGCAAGCCTCGGCTCCACTGACTGATCGATACTTGAATGTAATTCAAGTAAGGCGAAGTTAGGTTAGATTAGGTCAGGTCAGGTTAAGTTAGGTTAGGTTAGGTTAATTTAGGTTAGGTTGTTAGTGTTAGTTTAGGGTAGTTTAGGTGATGTTACGTTATGTTAGGTTAGGTTAGGTTAAGTTAGGTTATGTTAGGTTAGGTTAGGCCAGCTTTGCTTAATTTAGGTTAGGTTAATTTAGGATATTATAGGTGAGGTTCATTTAGGTGAAGTTTTTTCTACATTAGGTTAGGTAATGT
>NC_087177.1:20675259-20700259 GCF_035594125.1 Scylla paramamosain
AGATAGTTTCTGAAAATTAGAATATGAATTCAGTTGAAACATTACTTGATACTGAATGAATCTTGCGCATGCCTACAAGAAAAGAGTCAGGGGAGAAGGTATATTATCTCGGCATGCCTTAGCGCGCCGGAAAATCTTGCAACCCCTCCACCTTTATATTGAGTTTTATTCACATTTGTGCTTGTGTATGTGAATTTAGTCATAAGTGTGCAGTTGCAGGGTCAACATTGAAACAGAAAACCTATGCATATGACCCGATAATGTTAAATTAAGTGAGAAAAACAGGGAAAATAGTAATTTACTACACGCACGACCGCTCTGGCTCAATATATACCGCGCGACAAAAATTTTGAGGCTGTATTCATATTTTTGTTTTTGTGCATTATTTTTCTGTCTCGCAGCCTAGGTTCTAAGGTGGCACCGGACCGCTCCTGGGAAAGGGACGCGACAAAAAATCACCGCCATTAACATACCATGCCTCTGACCGAGGGAGTGGGGTCGTGTGCCAACACCTAGTGGTTTTTTCATATTTTTTGTCTTATGGCTTTGTATTCATATTTTTGTTTTTTATACATTATTTTCTTGCCTCGCAGCCTAGGTTTCAAGGGGGCACCGGACCACTTCCAGAGAGACGGGGATAGCACGAACCGCACTCCTCCCACTGACGTCACGGCAATGGGGCCCCCGGACGTCGGCATGACGTTCCGGTAGCGGTACCCCCCGAGGTAGTTAAGGAGCGGCCAGTACTGATGATGGGGACGGTAACCACACCATTCAGTGGAAGCCACTTCACCCCCCACACAGAGGTAGTTAGGTGCGGCAAGGGCTGGGCAGGAAGGTAGTCAAGAGATGGTGGGGCGGGGCCCTGGAAGCATCCATGCAGGAATCCCCATTCACCCCCCGCCACCAGCGACTTACCGCGTGCAAGCAGATGGTATTAGATTTGACCCCTCGTTGCGGTGAGGGAGCCTTTTCGAGCCTCTGTCATTGCACATCCTACCATCATGTCAATCATTATCACAAACCATCCTCACCCTCCCCATGCACATAACACCACAACATTTTTTATACTTCTCTTTTCTTTAGCAGGTTGGCCTTTTTGCAGGAAGAGTCACAGGACACGAGCAGAAAGGACCGACACCGCTTTTTCACCCACCACATTACATCATACATTAAATATCCCTGCCATCACCAAATCACTCTACTACTATCCATGGTTCGGAACCCACGTAAAACTGTAGGTCCCTCCGCTATACGGATGTACTTCTTCCTCTGTCCTTCTTTGAACCAATAAAAAGCAAAAAAAAAAAACCTTTTTACTCTGACTGTCCTTCACTCCTTTTTCACATCCTGATGGTGCAGGCTCTGGATAGTCTGGCCCCTAACTTGTGCGTGGTTTGGCCCGGGGTTTTGGGTGCGTGGGCGGCGTCCGTGGCTGTGGCTGTGTTGGGCTTGGCTTGCTCGGTTGGTGGCGGACTCTCCTGCTTTCCCCGATAAGGACCTTGTCTCCCTTGCCATCTTAGCATGAATATAACACGTAAAAAAAAAAAAAAAAAAAAAAAAAAAAAAAGATGTCCTTCCTCATTGAAATTGCGCCTGTGTTAAGCCCCAGTGACTATTTCTCCTACTACAATTCCCTTCTTATCACCCCCCTATTCTTCCCACTATCCCCACTTCCCCCTCCCCATCTTTTCTCTCTTTGTTATGTTTATGTTATGTTATTTTGAGGCACATTCGTGAGCTTCCTGTTAGACCGTTCGGACGTCGTACTAGCAGCTCTCATCACCATGACTGGCCGTGGCAAGGGAGGCAAGGGTCTTGGAAAGGGAGGCGCCAAGCGTCACCGTAAGGTTCTGCGTGATAACATCCAGGGAATCACCAAGCCTGATATCCGTCGTCTAGCTCGCCGAGGTGGCGTCAAGCGCATCTCTGGTCTCATCTACGAGGAGACTCGTGGGGTGCTCAAGGTGTTCCTTGAGAACGTTATCAGGGATGCTGTCACCTATACCGAGCACGCCAAGCGTAAGACCGTTACTGCCATGGACGTTGTCTACGCCCTCAAGCGTCAGGGCCGTACCCTGTACGGATTTGGTGGTTAAATCGCTCCATTATTGAGATGGTGCCAGCTATTCAGCTTGCATTATCATCATTGAATAACATCATCTCCCGGACCTTTTTAAGGTCCACAAACATGAAAAGAAAGAAGGACCATAGACTAATATTATTACTACTACTTTCTCATAACCATGTTCACTATCACTATCTGAGCTAAGAAAATAAACCATTATTAATTATAATTATCTTTCTCACTTCATCAGGTCTTCTCCAAGTATCATTATTATTATTATTATTATCATTATTATTATTATTATTATTATTATTATTATTATTATTATTATTATTATCATTGACTTATTTCAATGATCACGCCCCTCATCGTTCTCAGTTTCTCATAAAACAAAATATACATTGAGATGAAAAAGACGCTCAACATATCACAATAGGCAACACATCTAATCAACTCTCCACTGTGACACACAGCAGGTACATTAGTAGAAATATAGTATACATATTTATTCTCGGTCACTTGCGTGCCTGACTAAATAATAATAATAATAATAACAAATAACTAACTCGAAAATAAATACACTACTTGCTTATTATTGATATACCAGTATAGTCTACACAACTCTCTAGATGTTTGAACGTGTGGCTCCGAAGAGGAGCCGGATTGATGATGATATTGGCTGAAGGGGAAGGTGGCCCTTTATTTACTTCTTCTCAGTCTTCTTGGGAAGGAGCACGGCCTGAATGTTGGGCAGCACGCCACCATGTGCAATGGTGACTCCGGAGAGGAGCTTGTTAAGTTCCTCGTCGTTGCGGATGGCCAGCTGCAGGTGACGTGGGATGATGCGAGTCTTCTTGTTGTCACGGGCGGCATTGCCGGCAAGCTCAAGGACTTCACCAGCCAGGTACTCCATAACTGCCGCAAGGTACACGGGGGCACCAGCACCCACGCGCTCGGCGTAGTTGCCTTTCCTTAGAAGGCGATGAATCCTGCCGACCGGGAACTGGAGTCCAGCACGACTGGAACGGGACTTTGACTTTCCCTTCACCTTTCCTCCCTTGCCGCGTCCAGACATGATAATGGATGTTGTGGTAGTAGTAGTAGTAGTAGTTGTTGTTGTTGGTGATAAATGAGGAGCGCGAGTACTCTAACCTCGTCGGTAGCTCTGCGAGCAAGTAGTGAATTTTGGGAAAAACGGCTATATATACGCGAGATCAGATCGGCCCAGAGCACGTCTGGACCAATCAGGACGCTCGCTGAGGTAGCGACTCCTGATCCTGAGTAGGCACGCTAATATATATACCACTTTTCAACTGAGAAAACGCACACTCGTTCTCACAGCAGTACGGCGACACTATGCCTCCCAAAGCATCAGGAAAGGCTGCCAAGAAAGCTGGCAAGGCACGGAAGGCCATTGCCAAGGGCGACAAGAAGAAGAAGCGCAGGAGGAAGGAGAGCTACTCCATCTACATCTACAAGGTGCTCAAGCAAGTCCACCCAGACACCGGCGTGTCCTCCAAGGCCATGTCAATCATGAACTCGTTCGTGAATGACATTTTCGAGCGCATCGCTGCCGAGGCATCCCGCCTGGCACACTATAACAAGCGCTCCACCATCACCAGCCGGGAAATCCAGACCGCTGTCCGTCTTCTTCTGCCTGGTGAACTGGCAAAACACGCTGTTTCTGAAGGCACCAAGGCTGTTACCAAGTATACCTCCTCCAAGTAAACAGGCGGCCAGTATACTGCTGCCAGTATAAAATAATACCCGGCTCCATTGGAGCCACACTTGAAAAGGAAAAAAGATACGATATAGACAAATGCATTATTATTATAATTATTGTTATTATTATTAATATTATTATTATTATTATTTTTATTATTATTATTATTATTATTATTATTATTATTATTATTATTATCATTATTAATATTATTAATATTGTTGTTTTTATTATGATTATTATTATAATAATTATTGTATCATTATTATTATTATTATTATTATTATTATTATTATTATTATTATGCTTATTATTATCGTGATTATTATTCTGTGGAGATAAAGAAAAGATAAAAAAAATAGAGATAAAGAAAGATAAAAATTCTCCCAAGTGAAAGAGATATGGCCATGGAAGAGGGAATAATAATAATAATAAAAAAAAAAAAAAAGGGGGGAAGGATATTGAGTTGAAAGTCGAAAGTTAATTATTAACCTGATACTGAAAGATGGAAAATAAATATTTTCTTCCACAAAACCAAACAGATTGTCTATGAAAATTCTTTAATGAAAGAGATGTTTGGCCCTAAAAAGGGCCTAGATATTGCTGTTATGAAGATCATTCGTGGATGACTTCTTAGGCACGCTCGCCACGGATGCGACGAGCCAGTTTGATGTCCTTTGGCATGATAGTCACGCGCTTGGCATGGATGGCGCACAGGTTGGTATCCTCAAACAGACCCACGAGGTAAGCCTCGGAAGCTTCCTGGAGAGCCATGACAGCAGAGGACTGGAAGCGGAGGTCAGTCTTGAAATCCTGAGCAATTTCACGCACCAGGCGCTGGAAAGGTAGTTTCCTGATAAGCAGCTCAGTGCTCTTCTGATAACGGCGGATCTCACGGAGAGCAACGGTTCCTGTAACGGTGGGGTTTCTTGACACCTCCAGTGGCTGGAGCAGACTTGCGAGCTGCCTTTGTAGCAAGCTGCTTGCGGGGCGCCTTGCCACCAGTGGACTTGCGAGCCGTTTGCTTGGTACGTGCCATAGTTGTGGTAACAACAACTCACAACGAACACTCAGCTGAGTCTTCCCGCGCTTATAACATAACATAACAAAGAGAGAAAAGATGGGGACTGAGAAGTGGGGATAGTGGGAAGAATAGGGGGATGATAAGAAGGGAATTGTAGTAGGAGAAATAGTCACTGGGGCTTAACCCAGGCGCAATTTGAATTAGGAAGGACATCTTTTTTTTTTTTTTTTTTTTTTTTTTAACGTGTTATATTCATTCTAAGATGGCAAGGGAGACAAGGTCCTTATCGGGGAAAGCAGGAGAGTCCGCCACCATCCGAGCAAGCCAAGCCCAAAACAGCCACGGCAACGGATGCCGCCCACGCACCTAAAACCCCATGGCCGGGATATTTATTGTGTGATGTAATGTGGTGGGTGAAAAAGCGGTGTCGGTATTTTCTTCTCGTGTCCTGTGACTCGTCCTGCAAAAAGGCCAACATGCTAAGAAAAAAAGAGAATATAAAAAATGTCGTGGTGTTATGTGTATGGGGAGGGTGAGGATGGTTTGTGATAATGATTGACGTGATTGTAGGATGTGCAATGACAGAGGCTCGAAAAGGCTCCCTCACCGCAACGAGGGGTCAAATCTAATACCATCTGCTTGCACGCGGTAAGTCGCCGGTGGTGGGGGATGAATGGAGATTCCTGCATGGATGCTTCCAGGGCCCCGCCCCACCATCTCTTGACTACCTTACTACCCAGCTCTGGTCGCACCAAACTACCTCTGTGGGGGGGGTGAAGTGGCTTCCACTGAATAGTGTGGTTGCCGTCCCCACCATCAGTGCTGGCCGCTCCATAACTGCCACGGGGGGTACCACTACCGGAACGTCATGCCAACGGCCGGGGGCCCCATTGCCGTGGCGTCAGTGGGAGAAGTGCGGTTCGTGCTATCCTCTTTCATCTGAAAGTGGTCCGGTGTCCCCTTGAGAACCTAGGCTGCGAGACGGAAAAATAATGCATAAAAAAAACAATAATATGAATAAAAAACCATAAGAAAAAATATATAAAAAAAAAACACTAGGTGTTGGCACGCGAGCCCACTCCTTCGGTCAGAGGCATGGAATGTTAATGGTGGTGTGTTTTGTCGCATCTTTTTCCCGGGAGCGGTCCGATGCCTCCTTGGGACCTAGGCTGCGAGACAGAAAGATAATGCATAAAATAAACAAAAAATGAATACAAAGCCATAAGACAAAAAATATGAAAAAACCACTAGGTGTAGGCACACGGGCTCGCCCCACGTGAACGAGAGTGCGACGATGATTCCACTCAGACACCTTGAGTAGTAGAGAAGATTAGAGAAAGAGAGAGAGAGAGAGAGAGAGAGAGAGAGAGAGAGAGAGAGAGAGAGAGAGAGAGAGAGAGAGAGAGAGAGAGAGAGAGAGAGAGAGAGTGAAAGAGAGAGTGATGGAGTCCGTTATTTAGAAAATGGGGTCAGGAGGCACAGTGGGAGGGTCAAGGAGGTTGCAGTGTGGGAGGTGACGGAAAGCTGGGGGAAGGTTGGTTATGAAATTGTATGTGTTTGTGTGTCTGTCAGAGAAGGAGGTTAGTTGTTTGTCGAGTCTGTTGTAGTGTGTTATGTTAACAGGAGGGATGTTGGACTCCTCATGAGTAGAGAGAGAGGACCGAAAGTCGAACCATTTCGTTCCAAGGGCGAAACGAATTGCTCGATTCTGGATCCTCTGAAGTTTTAAGAGGTTAGTGGGAGCGGAAAGAGAGAGTGCAAGAGGGCAATAGGTTAAAAGGGGGAGAATAAAAGCTTTGAAGAGGTGTATTTTTGTTTTCGTGTTGTCACGAAATCTTTCGAGGTTGCTCAAGGCCACAGCGGCTAAAGCAGTTTTTTGGTTTATATGTATGTTGAATTTGAGGTGCTTGTCGATGGTGAGGCCAAGCACTTTGTTGCTGTTACTGATGGGGATTGGGTTGGGGTGTGGAACAATGTTGTTCAATGAGATTTGGCGAGGCTGACTTTTTTTTATGTTAAAGTAGGTGACTTTAGATTTTTCGGGATGGGAGAGGATTCGCCATTTCATCTCCCATAGGCTAGTCGCCGTCAGTTCCCGTTGAATTTTGTCTGTGAGGAGATCTAACGACCTGGCTCGAGCCAATTGCGTTACATCGTCCGCGTATTGAATGGTTAATGAATCATTATGAACTGGAGGGGGCATGTCAGCTGTATACATGTTGAAAAGGGTGTGGGAGAGTACAGAGCCTTGTGGGACTCCAGCCTGAGGGGAAAAGGATGTTGAAAAAGGTGCCCTGATGACAGATTCTTGTCCGTCTCTCTACCAGAAAACTACATAGTATGCGTTGCGTTAGGGGGGGAAGGTTGAAGTTGTTGCAAATTTTGTGTTTTAAGCCTGCGTGCCAAACAGTGTCAAATGCTTTTTTGACATCTTTTGTTACAAGGGCTGCTCTGAAATAGGGCTTATTGAAATTTAAGTATGCAACTATGCTGTTTAGAGCGTCCTCGGTTGAGGCGTTCCTCCGGAAGCCGAACTGCTGTGGTGCCAGCAGCTCGTTACCTTCGAGGAACGCTCTCAGTCTTAAATTGATGAGGCGTTCAAAGGTTTTTCCGAGAATTTCAAGGAGGCTAATGGGGCGATAGTTTTCTGGTAAGTGGGAGTTTTTTCCGGGCTTAGCAATGAGGGTGATGTTTGAAATTTTGAATGCCTTAGGAAAGTATCCAGAGGCAAGGCAGGCGTTGAAAATCTTCGTCAGGCTGGATATAGTTTCTTGGGAAAGGTTCCGCACCATGGGCCAGGTGACTCCTGAGGGGCCAGGGGCTCGCCGCGGAGTATGCCTGAGCAACCTGGCGACATCCTCCTCCTCAATGGGTGTTGGGGGTTGAGGCGTATTTTTTGTATAGTGTTATGTGGAATCGTGTTTGCTAGGTTGTGGCGTGCACGATCGATGATGTTGTTTATGTGGGCAATACTGGGCTCGTGGAGTGGGAGAGGGTGTGGTTGGAAAGTATTGTGCCAGTGTGTCTTGAAGATGCTGGTGACTTGTTCTGGGTTTGTGATGCGATCCCCGTTCACTAGGAGGTACTCGAATCTTTCCCGCTGGCATCCCCTCAGCCTGTACACCATGTGCCAGAACTGTGTAGGATTACTGCAGCGGGTTCTGTCCATATGGGAGACTAGATTCCTCCAGTGAGCGCTGTGATCTTCCTGTAGGCTATTTGTTATGTGTGTACGAAGGGTGCAAAGGTCTCCGTAGATAGGTGTGTGGTTGTGCTTGTTTTTTAAAAAGCGTGTTCTGTAGCACACTAGCAGCCTTTGTGTTCTAATGGAAGGTCGGAAGTCTATATGAATTTTATGTTGTTTTGTTGGTATGTGTCTATTGGCTGATGTCAGAATATTGTTGTGTAACGTCTCTAAGGCACTGTCTATGTCTGTGTAGGGTTGGCCTTCGAGCTGTGTTGGTCGGTGTAAGTCTGTGAGTGTTTTCTTGAAGCTCTCCCAGTCGGCGGAGCGGTAGTCGGAGACAGGTGGGGATGGGGTGGATATGGGATTGGAGGATATTTTGAGGATTAGGGGAACGTGGTCAGAACCACAGAGTGGTCCATGGGAGATATAGTGGTGGAAAAGTAGGGATTGCCGATTGGAGAGGATGAGATCTGGCCTGCCATTCCCATTGTGCGTAAAGCATGTGGGGAAGTCAGGTCCAAGGAAACGGAGGCGTTTCAGTTGTGTTAGTTGAAGGAGTTCGTGTCCGTGTTGGTTGTTGTTTGAGTGTTTGAAGGCGGTGTGTTTGGCGTTTACGAGTAGGTCTGCAAGTATGTAGACCGGGATGTTTGTGTGATTGAAAAGGTTGTTGAGGCTGGTGAGTGGGAGCCCAGTTTTTGGTCTGCTGTATGTGGTGGCAATGAGAAATTGCCCATGTTGTGTTTCGATCTTGGTGGCCAGGAAGTGGGCTGAGGGCCAGTTGGTTATGTGTATGTGTTTGATGGTACATTTTACCATGAGAGCTACGCCGTCATGGTGCGTACCTGTTGTGTAGCGTGTGTTGTAGCCATATAGTTTTATGGGTTTTGGTGGTGAACCTGTGTGGTTGAGGAGGACGATGTCTGGATCGATCGATCGAATTGCTTCTGAAATATGGTGTCTGTTATTCCAGAAACCGCGACAGTTTAATTGTATTATTGTGAGCATGATTTAAGTGTTTTTTATGTGTTTTTTTTACCCCTCGACGCGGTTCGTGTAGAGGGGGGGGAGGGTTGGGGCACTGTCGCTAGGTGTCGCTTTGTTTCAGTCTTTTTTGTGGTGTTGGTGGTGTTGGTAGTAGTGGTGGTAGAGGTAGAGGTAGATCGTGGTGGAGAGGGCTTTTGGGGCTGCGATTCCCCACAAGCTGAGTCCTCTTCATTAACCAATTCCCCAGGTGAAGGGGGACTAGCGTTATTAGGTGTGGTGTGTTCAGGTTCTTGGAGTGTGGGTGTTGGGGCGTGTGTTTCCTCATTTTGTTGTGGATAGTTTTGTTTGAAGTGTTCTTGGTTTGTCTGGTGGAAGTGTGGTGGAAGTTTTATTGTGGGGCAGCCATTGTACTCAAGCAAGGAGTTCATTGTTTCTGCCTGTTTTTTTAGATCACCAAATGAGGTTTGGATTGAATATTTTATTATAATTTCTGCAAGCAGAAGTTTCTCGGTGTTTGTGTTTGTATTTTTTGGTGTGAGAGAGTAGGGTGTGGTGGCTTGGGCGTAGGAAGTGGTTGGCTGAGGAGTGGTCTGTGGTGAGTTTTGTTGTTTTTGGTGAGCGCGTTTTATTTGGCATTTAAAGGAAACGGCAGTGTGTTCGCCGTTGCAATTCGCGCATTTTATGGTGGAGGCCTGGCAATTCCTATAATCGTGGCCCCTAGCTGCACACTTGGAGCACACTTGTTCTGTTTCTTTGCACTGGTTTGTGCGGTGGCTGAATTGATAACACTTGTAGCACTGGGTGACTGGGAGGTATTCTTCTATGTTAATATTGTATGAGGGCACTATTTGAGAAAATAGCTTAATGCCTTTGTTTTTTAAAAGTTCGGCCTGTTGTTTTGAGCGTAGTTTAATCTTCAGCATATGGACTTTTGGGATGATGAGTAGTTCGTCAATCTGTGTATCATTCTTTTCCTGGATTTCAGTCAGGAGGTCGTCGTTGGTCTTTTTTAAGATGTACTCGTCTACTCGCCGGGCAAGGATCGTTCTAGCCGATTTTTGCTCCGGAGACTCGACGAGCTCGAAGCCAAGAAGTTTTAAGTTTTCGGTCGCTTGGTGAGACGTGTGGTTATCACGGTCCGCGTCATTAGCTAAACCGATAATGATGTAGGGGCCAGATTTGAAGCATTTCGTGTGGGGGACCTGGGTTCTGGAAAAGAAAGCATTGCTAAGGTCAGCAGGGATGTTAGCAGTTTTTATTTTGTATCTTATAGTCCGGTCAGGGGGGCGTGGGAGGGCCATCCCGTCATGGGGCGGGGCCCTATGACGATTATAGCCTTGTAGAGGTGGCGCTACAGCCTTGTGGCGCTACAGCCTTATGAGTGCTACAACCTATTGTTGTTTCCTATCGTCCTAGTGCCCTATATCCCGAGGGGGATCCTAGCTGGAGGGAAGAAAGCCCTAAATATCTGACCCTGAGGTAGGGTTTGTACTCTGCCGAAGATTCTCCAGGCTGCTCTGGCCAGCACTGGAGGCCCCGGTGGCTAGAGAGCGCGGAAAAGGCTTGCCTAAGGCCCAGTCCTGACTCTGTTGCCGGTACGAAGAGAGGAAGAGAAGAAGTAGGAGGAACAGAGTTGGCGCAAGTCACTTATACCAGGTGAGTTGCTGCAGTCTTCCAGCGATACCCTTAGGTGAGGCTCTCTCCACCAGGCACGTAGGGAAAACCGCGGCGCCTCAAAGCGACTGCCGGGTGTCTATCTGTATCTTTTTTTTTTGTAAGCAGGCCAGGGCCTGATTGTTTGGAGGTGAGCTGGGAGCGAAGCTGCTCCTTTCTCGGTGATTCGTGGGCGAGTGTGTGCGCCTTGCCTCCTGTCGGAATTTTTTTGGGCACAGGAGTGAAAGCAGGAGCGGAGCTTGGCGCCGATTGGTTCCTTACGGACCCGGGCAGCGGCACGGTGAGGGGCGGAGCTTCTTCCTTGAGCGGTGTCTTCCGGTTGGCTGGCTGCTGCTAGCTGGGAGTGCTGGAACTGGGAGATCCTTCTCCTTCAACAGCTGAAGGTAGAATGTGCCCGCGCTTTTTTTTTTTTTTTTTTTTTTTTTTTTTTTTTTTTTAAAGGGGGGTGAAGAGAAAAAGAAAGCTAGCTAAAGAGAAAGTGGGTGGGAAGAGAAGGTGTGAAAGAAAGTAAGAAGAGAGATAGCTTGTGGGCTAGCCACATTGCTCATTTTTATTATTTATTTATTTATATATTTATTTATTTATTTATTTTTATTTATCTTATTTTATTTATTTATTTTTTTTTTTTGTTATTTATTTATTATCTATTATAATAGCAAACGCTCAGCACACTCAGATTTACAATAAAGTCACAAATGCACCTGCAGATACTCAGCTCTCCCTAAGACACGGACTTTTGGAGAGGGCAAGTTGCCTCCAACTTATGCGAGAGAGAGAGAGAAAGAAATAGGATGATGTGTTTGCCCAATGAACAATCTGATCTTGAGGCTGCCCTCCCCAAAAGAGACACAACTGATCACTAACACGACCGACTGCTAGGTGCTGTGATATAGTGTGAACAGTATTTGCATTAATGAAATTGGCTCTTTATTTATGGTACATAAATAGAAATGAGGTTATTATACAAAACACACTACATGTAAGTTTGATAGGACATTGTCTCATTTAATAAAACGAAAAAAAAAATAAATAAATAAAAAAAAATAAATAAAGATAGACATAGACATGTAAACTACATATACATGTTTATGTATTATGGACAAAAAGAACAAGAAAGAGGGAATGCTGCAACAGGGAGCTCTCTTTCCACTGAGACGACCATATCTCCATCCGTAGAACAATATTTGTTACCGCTCCGGTGCTGCTCCAACTGTTGCTACTGCTGCTGACACCATTGAATCTGTGAAAAACTCAAAAAACAAAATTAAAACGTTCTAGTAATAATTGCCTGTGGTGGCTCCAAGCTAACAATGTCACTAGATTTAGGGAACCACGTGTGTGTATTGGGACGTGGGGTCACTAACATTTCGTATTGTTCTGGTTCACTCGCTTGTATGGTTGCCCATATTCTTTGCGCTTTGTGATAAGTTGATATATTCAGAGGAGTGATATTATACTTTTGATGCAACTCCATTGTATTCAGTTCTTCTGATTCATTACAGTGTATGAATCTTACTGCTTTGTTTAAGATAATTTGTATTTTTCTTTTCTGGGTATTAGAAGCCATACAGATTGGGATGGGTGGATACTCCAGCACTGGAACCAGTAACGTTTTCACTAATGTTGATTTCATTTTTGGTGTTAAATTACGGAACCGTCTTAGTTGTGTTAAAATTCCGTTTCCTTTCTTAATCGTCTTAGTTATGTGACAGACAAATCCAGTTAATGAGATATTTAATCCCAATAGTTTACCATTATTTGTTGTTTCAATTTCTGTGCCATTGACCATGATTTTCTTAGTTTTAAACTGTGCCATAGGGATAATTTTGAACTTTTCTTCACTTGTTTTAATTTTCCACATTCTTTCAAATTTATTTATTCTTTCGATTTCACGTTCTACTTTTGCTCTCATCATAAGTTTAGATTTGCTGGGTGATGAAATTACTTGGGTAATATCGTCTGCATACATAATATCTGTGCAACCAAACTCAGGAGGTGTAAGGTCATTTGTATAAAGTGTGTAAAGTGTAGGTGATAATACACTTCCCTGTGGGACACCACTTAATAATCTTATAGAGCTACTGTATTTACAACCAATTCTTATTTTTGCTTTCCTGTTATCCAAAAAATTACATAGAATTTTCTCTAAAATGTCCGGGAGCCCCAATCTTAATATTTTATACTTCAGGCCATTGTGCCAAACCTTGTCAAAAGCTTTTGCAACGTCTCTCAAAACCAGATATACCTGTTTTTTATCTGCAAGTGCATTGGCTACCGACTCATATGTTGTTGTTATAGCAGTCGATGTTCCTTTATAAGGTCTGAAGCCATGCTGCCTTTCTTTTAGGATGTTATTCTCAGATAAAAAGGTATTTAGCCGTGCTAAAATGGCTCTTTCAAAAATCTTACCCGGGACTTCCAGAAGAGAGATAGGTCTATAATTGATAGGATTCTTTAAATTTTTTGTTTTTTTTAGGTATAAATTTAATGATTGCTTCTTTAAAAACATTAGGGAAGTATCCGATGGATAAACAGGCATTAAAAATGTTTTTTAGTTGTTCTACTGTTTTAAAAGTGCATTTTTCTAAAATCTGTATATTTATTTTTGTGGACCCAGGGGCTTTCTTTTTTGCTCTTCCTATATATGATTTGATTTCATTTAAAGTAATTGCTCTGGTGTGGTAGTTGTCAGTATTTATTCTGTTTAGATTAACTGTTTGGAAAGTGTTCACTCTTTCATGATTTATATTGATAAAACTATCAATATGGTCTGAATGGCGTGCATCAAAATATCTATCTTCCTCTTCCGATATTCTAAATACATCTTTCCAAGTATTTTCCATTAAATTGCACTTTTCTTGATCTGAAAAAAAATTGTTACCGTCATTATCTTTCATGTAGTTAATGTTATACATTTGCTTTCCTTTTAAAACTTTAATTTTACTCCAGAATTGTTTACTGGTTTTACTGTTTTCTGATATATGGGTTATTTTCTCCTCCCAATTTTTATCATAAGACTCTTTACACCGTTCTCTTAGCTCATTCCGTATTCTTATGTACTCACTAAACGATCGTTGCGTCCATCCAAAAAAATCAGCAAATTCTTTTAGAACTTTAAATTGGGTCTCCAGAATTCTTATCTCAGGGGTAATTTTTAATTGATAAGTAAATTGATGTGTTGACTTGGGTATAGCTGCATTCATTGCATTTTTTACAGCATTTATCCATCTTTCTGTTGCATCTTCTAATTGTACTGGGTTTAAATCATCTAAATTTTCAAGGTTTAATTGTGAATCAAGCTTATACTGAAATAAGTCCCAATCAGCATCATGTAATTTAAAAGCTTCAGGTTTCTCATTAATAAATGGTCTTGTGGAAAGATTAAATATAACAGGCAAATGATCAGAGGTCGTTGTTCCTCCCGGTTCACTGAAACAATTTAGATAGTGATGTTTGTTAGAAAAGATCTTGTCTGGATTTGTAGAAGAATTTTGCAAAAAAAAGGTGGGAAAAAACGGCCCAAGATGTATCAATTTTCCTCGATTAATGAGGTTAACTAAACTTTTACCTACTGTGTTATTTTCTTTATTACCAAAAACAGTATGCCTACCGTTGAAATCTCCAAGGATATAGGTTGGAACATTATTGTCTAGAAGCCTATGCATGTCTGGGTAAGGCAAATATGGACGTCTTGGAGGTAAATATGTGGTGGCAATTATAATTGGACCCAAACTTGTTTCTACTTCTATAGCAAGAAAATCAGTTTCAAAATCATCGTATAATTTATACTTAATATTACATTTCACTGCAATTGCAGAACCGTCAGAAATGCTCTCACTATAGTTAACTTTATGTGTTCTATAACCAGGGATTTTCAGTTCTTCATTTGATTTTAACCCATGGCTGTTCAGTAGAACAATGTCAGGATCACTTGATAAATAAAAAGGAATTAATGAATATTTGTTTGTATTCCAATTCAGGACATTATGTTGCAGAATTTTTAGGTGGTAATTAATTATTGAGATTTTTCTTCAGGCGTGGATCCCTTGTTTCTGATAATTTACGCTCCTGAACTAACCCAGAAACTATTTTCCGGAACTCATTTTCTTCTACAGCAAACCAGCAATTTGTTAAGATTAATTCCCCTTTACTTATTTTCCTCAGGACTTGATCTTCTGAATATCTTTTATTTATATATGTGTATTTAAAAGTCTTATTTTGAATTCCTTTGACTAAGTCTTCTGTTGAAAAATTTGTTGGCCAGCCATTGCTTGTAGTCGTAAAGAACTCCAATCCTAGATCACCTGCATCCATCTTTTTCCTAGTCATAGAGTCATCTAAAGCATCTCCAACGCTGCTTTGATTGCGTAAAGTGAGCCTTTGTTTTTTAGGTTCTGGTTCCTGAGCCTTTGTGTCTCCACCAACTGCACCTTCTTCCATTCTCTCCTCATCCGGTATTATTATACTTGATAAGTTGTTAGCTCTCAATACTCTGTTAAGTTCATGTGCATAACAGCCAGGCTTATCTTGATTTTTACTCCGTGCGTGAGCAACACAGATGTTTATTTTAAGAAGTTCTTCCCTTGTAATTTGAGGCAATGTGTAGCTGGGTAGGTTTGCTGGCAAGTTAGTATGAAGAATGTTTGCATATGTCATTTTTTGTTTATCAGATTCCTGAACCCTTTTCTCTCTAATTATTTCCTTTCTTTTAATACATTTCATGGCTAATGCACTATGATTTTCTCCACAGTTAAGACATTTTTTGTGTTGCTCCCTACATTGATGCCACACATGACCTTCAGTAGCACACTCAGAACAGAGTTTATAATCCTTATTCTTTGGACATTCATTTGTAAAATGATCTTCTAGAGAATAACATCTCATGCAACACTTTATTGGAATGTATGTTTCTAGTTTTATCTCATGACCAGGTATGCTTATGTAGAATGCTTTTAGTCCAGTTTCAATGCATTTTATTGCAAATTTTGTTTGTGTAAATGTAATTTTTATGGTGGAAGAGTTAGGGAATTTATACACTGTTTCTAAATCTTCACCAATCCAAGAATTGTTTTTTTCTAATTCTTCTTTAATCTGAACTGCACTCCATTCATAGATAAGGTCATCCACTCTTGAGATAATGACACTCTTTTTAGCTTTAAGTTCTGGTGGCATAACTGGTGTAAATTCATTTTGTGCCAGCTCTTGTTTTGTTTCAATGCTAAAGATGCTATCAGCATGTTGTTCATTTATAGTCAGTACAGCAAACCCATCAAATGTATTGAAGATCCTACGGATCTCAATATCCCTCCTACAAAGGATCTCAATGAGCTTCAGTTTTTTATCTTTATTGTTAGGATTCCTACACTTTATTTTTATTCTCGCCATAGTGTTACATAGTACCTACAGCTGTCTGGAAGAAACCTGATTCCAGCCAGCTGCCTCAATTGAGTCTTATGCCTAACTATCAGCGGCCCTATGCCCCAACTCCGATCTTCCTATAGCCAACCCTACTAAGGGTTCCCTTCATGGAACTGCCCTAAAACAGCAGCCCTTCAGGGTTCAGCTTCGTACCAACCGGAGCCAACTAAATGGGGGAAAAACAGTCCACGGAGTGTCCTGAAGTTCTCAACAGCAAAGACAAAGTCTAGTAGACTGTCCCATAACGTCAAAAACAAAGTCCACAAAGTGGGCGCTGGGAACAGAGTCCCTAAAAACTGGCAACCCCAGTGCGAGACTAAGTCCCAAAGCCTCGAAACAGGGACGAAGTCCACAAAACAGTAGAGGCGGCTGAGGTGTTGCTGCTACGACGTACGAGCTGTGAGTGTGTGCCCGCGCTATTCTATTCTATATTTATAGAAAAGATGGGTGAAGGAAGAATAATATGAGTATAAGAGGATAGTGAGAAATAATGAAAGAAGTATAAGATTAAAGATGGTGGGCTGTCCACCTTGCTATTTTACTTATTGATGTTATACTGTGTATTATGTGTTTGTGAGAATGTTTGTGTTCTGTGTGCTGACTTCATGTGATGGCACGGGCCGCGATTGTTCTCCCTGTTACACCGCAGGCGAGTCGAGAGAGACTCTACCACTACTCCCTCGCCGACACCACACAACTCTTACCCCCTATAGGTAGGTCCCCGGGTGTCAGCGACTCAGGATGAGGTGCAACCCCCTCCCCATCTACCGCTTGCTGGGGGCCAGCAAGCCCTACCAGTGGCCAGTACCCCTCGGCTGTGCACTACGGTGTGGTGAACACCGGCTTGGCATACCGCCTCACCGCCGACTCAGGGCGCGGAGTGGGGAGAGAGGAGGCCAGCTACGAGTCCCATGTGAAGCATGTGTGTGTGTGTGTGCTGTTTAGAGTGTTGGAGTTACATAATATTCTTTCCTTTCCAGATGCCCCGTGTGTGCTGAGTTTTTGTGTTTGGCCATCTTCAGGAATACAGTGAGTAAAGGTAAGTGTTTTAAGGTGAGTATGTTTCCTTTATTTTCGGTTTGTTAATATATTGGGTTGGGTATTGTTTTGCATGCCTGTAGGCTGCTAGGGAAATCACGGTGGTATTTTACTATTTGATCTGAGTTGTCTTTTAGGCTTTGATAGATAGGCAGGCCCAACTCATCAATTTTTTCCCAAATTGTCTTTGCTCTGTAGTGTAGACGTATATTGAGAGGTGCTGTTTTGGTGTGTATGTGTACTTGTTCTGTTGTCATGGTGTAAGGGTGTTTCTGATTTGTTGCAAATCTAAGTGCTTTGTTTTGAACTTTTTGAAGTTTGCTAATTTGGTTATTGCTCATTGTGTGTATAGGGATTGGAGGGTAATCAAGTATTGGTAGTATTAGTGCTTTTACTAAGTGTATTTTTATTTTCTCTGGCATGTTATGTAACTTGTAGAGTTTTTGTAGTGACGCTATTGCTATATTTTTACGCTCCTGTATATGTTTGTAGTAGCCACCTCTAGTTATGGTTAGACCAAGGCATTTGCCGGTACTTTTAAATTCTATTTCTTCTTCGTTAATGATGAGTGGAAAGGTAAGTTTTGCTCCAAGGTGCAGAGGGGTGAATTTATTAACATTGTTTTTATTTTCCAGTTCCTTTCGTAGTTATTAATTGCTGTTATTGCTCTCTCTGTTTTTATATTGAGCATGTTCTTGGACCTTCCTGGGTAGCCAATTATTTGTGTTATGTCGTCTGCAAAACTGATGTTAAGGGTTTGTATAGGTTGTTGAATATCATTGGTGTAAATTGTGAAGAGTGTTGGTGACAGAACACTCCCTTGTGGTACACCGCAGTTTAAATTAAATGTAGGACCAATGTAATGATCAACTTTAATGGATGCTGTGCGATTAGATAAAAAGTCGCATAAAAATTTTTCTATTGTAATAGGGAGTTGTAGTTGTAGGATTTTATGCTTAAGACCGAGGTGCCAGACTTGATCAAAAGCTTTAGATATGTCTCTTAGTATGACTTGGCACTGGCCTTTATCTGATTTATTGTGTGCTATTTGTTCTGTGATGACTGCTAGTGCTTGTGTGGTGCCTCTATTACTACGAAAACCGAACTGGTAAGTGTTATATAAGTTATTAATTTCTAGGTGTGTTTTTAGCCTTCAATTTATCACTCGCTCAAGGATTTTGCCTGGTACTTCTAATAGCGTTATTGGTCTGTAATTTTGAGCCTGTTGAGGGGATTTATTTTGTTTAGGGATTAGTCTGATGATTCCGTGTTTCCACTTGTCGGGAAAATAGCCTGCTGAGATAGTGCTGTTGAATATTTCTGTTAGTCTAATTATTGCTGTGTCTGGTAGGTGTGTTAAGATTGTTTTATTAATTCCACTTCGTCCCGGGCTAGTTCTTTTTAGCTGCTTTATGATGTTTTTTAATTCTTCTGTAGTTATTGTCGTGTCAGTGTGTTGTGTGTTGAGTCTGGTAATGTCAGAGTTATTGTAAGGAATTGTTCTGTGGGTGTTATTTCTGATGTTATGTAAGACAATCTCATTTTCCATGTGATCTTCCTCTCCATCCTCCTCTCCACTAAAGATTTCTTGCCAGTACTCTCTGTGTACTTCCTCTTTTTCTCTGTCGGTGTATACTTTGTTGTTATGTTTGTTCCTAATGTAGTGAGGTTCGTTCTCTCTGTTGCTTGTCAGTAGTTTAATTTTCTTCCAGAATGTTGTAGGATCTCTATAAGTGCTCGAAACTTCATTTATTAGTCTGTACCAGTGTTCTCTATTTTCCTGTATTAAAGCTTCGTGTAGTAGTGTTTGTAGTTGTTTGTAGTATTTGTAATTCTGATAGGACCAACCGTGTGCACGTGAGTAAGTCTGTAGTTCTGTAAAAAGTGTCTTAAGTAGTTTTGTAGTGTCTGTGTGTTTGGGTGATGGTAGACATTTGTAACGTGTAGTGGGTATGGCTTGTTTCATAGCTTGCTCTATTGCCTGGTGCCAGTTTTCAGTGGCAGTGTCTATTGTTTCAAGTGTTTCTTCGTGTAGTGTGTTTGTGTGTAGTGTGTTGGTGACATGTCTTTTAAATGTTTCCCAATTTGCTTTATTGTAGTTGGGTCTTGGTGGAGCTGGAATGGGTATAGGGGCTGTGGCTATTGTGTAAATTATTGGAATGTGATCGCTTGTGGTGAGGGGTCTTTCTACTGCATGTGTGTTGTGGTGTGTGCGGTGGTTTGTAAGTATAATGTCTGGTGTTGTGCCTCTTCTGTGTGTATAATAAGTAGGAAAATATGGTCCGACATGTTGTATTAGTCTGTTTTGTATTAAAGTGTTGATTTGTCTGCCTTTGTTGTTGCTGTGAGTGTATCCTAAGTTGGGGTGATTTGCATTTAAGTCAGCCAGCATGTATACTGGACAGGTACGTCTAAACAATTTAGTGAAGTCAGGTATGGGTATATATGTTCTTGATGGTGGTTGATATAAAGTTGAAATTATTATTTTTCCTGTGGTGGTACTTATTTCTACTGCAAGTAGATCTGATAGGAAATCATCAAGTAGTTTATATTGTATGTTCTTTTTTATTGCTATAGCTGTGCCATCTGACGCATTATTGAGGGTATTTTTCGTGTGTACTCTGTATCCAGGAATTTTCATTGGTGTGTTTTCTTGTATGCCGTGGCTGTTTATGAGTATTATTTCTGGGTCTATTATTCTGTATGTGTTGGAGAGTGATATTCGTCTGTTGTTCCAGTGTAGTACGTTGTGTTGTATTATCTTAATGTTTCTTAGAGCCATGTTGTTTGTATGACTTTGTTGGTGTGCGTGTGAGTGTTTTTGTGTGTTACTGTGTGTTTTTTGTTTTTAGTTTTTGTGTTTGCCTAGCAACTGGAGACCTTTCATTGCACTGCCCTGTTCTTATTTTCCTGAATACACTGTCTTCCAGTATAGTGAAGCAGTCTTTCAACACTATATCACCTTTTTTGATTAGTCCTATCACTTCGTGAGATTTCATGGTTGGTTCATTGTAGGTGTATTTATATGTTCCATCCTCTATTCCTTTTATCAGATGACCCATTGTGATGTTTTTAGGCCATCCCTGGCTCTCTCTTGTTATTATTTTAAGTTCTATTTCATCGCTGTCAAGTTGTTTCTTTGTGTTTGTTTGTGTTTTTTGTTTGGTAGAAACTTGTTGGGTGTGTGTGTCTAGTGTTGTTACATTTTGTTGTTGATCTGTTTGTGTGTCTGTTAGTAGGTCTTCAGTTCCCATTAAGGATAGTTTTTCTGTGTCGGCTAGAAGTGAGAGGAGTTTTGAGGAATTAGGTGTCTTGGGTATTTTTATTTGGGGAAGTTTATTTTCCTTTAGAGTGGCATTAAGTTCTTTCTCATAGCTTCCTGGTTCTATTACATTCATTCCCACAAAATCCCTTTATATATGAATCGGGTGGGCCCGACGACTCCAACCCTGCCTTGTGATTGGTCAGAAACGTCCAGTGAGGCTCATCGCCCACGCAGTCACGCATGAAAGATGTGATCATTATTGTTAGTCTAATTCATTTTTTTCTTATTCTTATTCTTATTCTTTCTTCCCTCATTCATAACAAATCTTGGAAAATATACAGCAGAACTGACATGTCATTTAAAATTCTAAGACAATTAGCAAGAAAGTTGTGATATTCTTATTTTTTTCATTCTTTTTATTTTATTTTTTTCTTATTCTTGTCATAATTAATATTGTTATCTTTATTATTTTCATTTTTTTTTTATTATTATTCTTCCTTATCTTATTCTTATTTATCCTACTTTTAGAGAGATGAGGCTTGTGCGGTCACCCATCCAAGTTCTGCCCGGACCCCCTGCTTAACCTTGCTGATCCCGCCGTCAGCTGATTGGTCAAGAGCGGAGAACAAGGTGTTGGGAGGGCTTATTTCTCTTATTCTTATTCTTTCCTGTATTGTTGTTGCATTGTTGTGCTGAAAATGTTGGAAAATATGCACTAAAATTAACCCTTCATTCATAATTCTACAACAATTAGCAAGAGAGATATATTATTACTTTTTTCCCTTATTTTTGTTCTTTTTATTCTTAATTTTCTTATTTTTATTATAGTTGTTATTGTTATTTTATTATTTTCGTTTTTCGTTCATTCTCCTCATTCTTATTGCTATTTTTTTCTATTCTCAGAGAGATGAGGCTTTTGTGGTCACCCATCCAAGTTCTTCCCGGACCCCCTGCTTAACTGCGCTGATCCCGCCGTTAGCTAATTGGCCAAGACCGGAGAACTAGGTGTTGGGAGGCCTTCTTTCTATTATTCTTATTCTTTCTTCCCCCATTCATATCGTTGTATTGGAAATGTTGGAAAATATACAAAAGAATTCACCCTTCTATGACAATTAGGAAGAAAGACATGGGATGCTTTATTTCTTTTTTTTTATATTCCTTTATTGTATTTTTTCTTATTCTTGTTATAATAATTCTTACTGTTATCTTTATTACTTAAAATTTTCGTTCATTCTCCCTATTCTTATTCTTATTTTTTATTTTATTTTTTTTTCAGACAGATGAGGCTTGTGTAGTCACCCATCCAAGTATTGCCCGAAACCCCTGCGTAATCTCGACGATTTCATTTGACAATACCTATTTACAAATTTATTTATTATTATATTTATTTAAAAAAAAAAAAAAAAAAAGAAAAGAAGATGAAGAATAAGGTATGTAATCGAAATACTCTCTCTATACTGTAGCAATAGTTTAGCTGGATGTGCTTGTATTGTGTCAAAAATACTTGCAATATCTGCAACTGTAACCTGCAGTGTCGGCATAATGCATAATTAAGCAATGAAAAGAAAAATTAATAAAAGAATAAATGAAAAAAAGAAAGAAAAAAGATACAATTAACAACTAAATATATTAGCTACCCCTCTACGTTTCTTTATCACTGCAGAAAAATGGAAATATTTTAACGTAGACTTGTAAAAATTCAACTGAAATTAAGGGTTAAATAAGGATCGTCACCCCTTCCCCAGAGGATATTCATTGTCTTTGAATATATATATATATATATATATATATATATATATATATATATATATATATATATATATATATATATATATATATATATATATATATATATATATATATATATATATATATATATATATATATATATATATATATATATATATATATATTCTTTTTATTTAAAGTCTTATTTACTCATGTTAATTCTTCTTCACTAAGAGACAGAGAGAGAGAGAGAGAGAGAGAGAGAGAGAGAGAGAGAGAGAGAGAGAGAGAGGTAACGTCCTTGAGGATAGCAGCTCGTCTACGCTCCGCTCAGTGATCAGCGTTAGAATGTAATTCCTCATTTCTTTAAAAAAAAAAAAAAAAAAAACAGAAACTTTATTTAGGGGGCTTGCTGGAAACAAACTACAATGGAGGAAAGAACAATATGTCTGCTATATGACCCACCCAGTTAAATTTTCAAGAAGCAAACGCAAGTTGGAAAATACGAGGAAGATAAATTTTCATTTATATACGTTTTATGGTAATTTCTGCCACGCCTTCCTCTATTCATCAAACGTCACTGACACTTATTCCCTTTATTTTTTACTTTACAGAATCTTTTGTAGGGCAAGACTCTAGAGGATATGTGCTTTCATAAGGTCTATAATGCTTTGCTTATCATAGAGACATAAAAAAAAAAAAATAATAATAAAAATAAATTAATTAATTAATTTAAAAAATAAAAATAAATAGATATATAAATTAATTAATTAATCAAATAAATTTCTATGCTTCACCTTTATAGCATTCGTATGAATGTCAAAACAAAACAAAAAAATATGAATATAAATATTAATATGAAAAAAAAAAATTACTAAATATATGAAAAATAGCATTACTACTACTACTACTACTACTACTACTGCTACTACTACTACTATTTTGTTTTTTTTTTTATGTAGGAAGGACACTGGCCAAGGGCAACAAAAATGTAATAAAAAAAATGCCCACTGAAATGCCAGTCCCATACAGGGGTCAAAGCAGTGGTCAAAAAATGATGAATAAGTGTCTTGAAACCTCCCTCTTGAAGGAATTCAAGTCATAGGAAGGTGGAAATACGGAAGCAGGCAGGGAGTTCCAGAGTTTACCAGAGAAAGGGATGAATGATTGAAAATACTAGTTAACTCTTGCGTTAGAGAAGTGGACAGAATAGAGGTGAGAAAAAGAAGAAAGTCTTGTGCAGCGAGGCCACGGAAGGAGGGGAGGCATGCAGTTAGCAAGATCAGAAGAGTAGTTAGCATGAAAATAGCGGTAGAAGACAGCTAGATATGCAACATTGCGGCGGTGAGAGAGAAGCTGAAGACAGTCAGTTAGAGGAGAGGAGTTGATGAGACGAAAAGCTTTTGATTCCACCCTGTCTAGAAAAGCAGTATGAGTGGAACCCCCCCTCAGACATGTGAAGCATACTCCATACATGGACGGATAAGGCCCTTGTACAGAGTTAGCAGCTGGGGGGGTGAGAAAAACTGGCGGAGACGTCTCAGAACACCTAACTTCATAAAAGCTGTTTTAGCTAGAGATGAGATGTGAAGTTTCCAGTTCAGATTATAAGTAAAGGACAGACCGAGGATGTTCAATGTAGAAGAGGGGGACAGTTGAGTGTCATTGAAGAAGAGGGGATAGTTGTCTGGAAGGTTGTGTCGAGTTGATAGATGGAGGAATTGATTTTTTGAGGCATTGAACAATATCAAGTTTGTTCTGCCCCAATGAGAAATTTTAGAAAGATCAGAAGTCAGGCGTTCTGTGGCTTCCCTGCGTGATATGTTTACCTCCTGAAGGGTTGGACGTCTATGAAAAGACGTGGAAAAGTGCAGGGTGGTATCTTCAGCGTAGGAGTGGATAGGACAAGAAGTTTGGTTTAGAAGATCATTAATGAATAATAAGAAGAGAGTGGGTGACAGGACAGAACCCTGAGGAACACCACTGTTAATTGATTTAGGAGAAGAACAGTGACCGTCTACCACAGCAGCAATAGAACGGTCAAAAAGGAAACTTGAGATGAAGTAAACAGAGAGAAGGAGAGAAACCGTAGGAGGGTAGTTTGGAAATCAAAGCTTTGTGCCAGACTCTATCAAAAGCTTTTGATAATTATGTCCAAGGCAACAGCAAAAGTTTCACCAAAATCTCTAAAAGAGGATGACCAAGACTCAGTAAGGAAAGCCAGAATATCACCAGTAGAGCGGCCTTGACGGAACCCATACTGGCAATCAGATAGAAGGTTGTGGAGTGATAGATGTTTAAGAATCTTCCTGTTGAAGATAGATTCAAAAACTTTAGATAGGCAGGAAATTAAAGCAATAGGATGGTAGTTTGAGGGATTAGAACGGTCACCCTTTTTAGGAACAGGTTGAATGTAGGTAAACTTCCAGCAAGAAGGAAAGGTAGTGTTGACAGACAGAGCTGAAAGAATTTGAATAGGCAAGGTGCAAGCATGGAGGCATTGTTTCGGAGAACAATAGGAGGGACCCCATCCGGTCCATAAGCCTTCCGAGGGTTTAGGCCAGCGAGGGCATGGAAAACATCATTGCGAAGAATTTTAATAGGTGGCATGAAGTTGTCAGAGGGTGGAGGAGAGGGAGGAACAAGCCCAGAATCGTCCAATGTAGAATTTTTAACAAAGGTTTGAGCAAAGATTTCAGCTTTAAAAATACTCGTAGATGCGATAGCAGTGGTGCCATCTGGTTGAAATAGAGTAGGGAAAGAAGAAGCAGCAAAGTTATTGGAGATACTTTTTGGCTAGATGCCAGAAATCACGAAGGGAGTTAGGGAGAGAGAGAGAGAGAGAGAGAGAGAGAGAGAGAGAGAGAGAGAGAGAGAGAGAGAGAGAGAGA